>NC_083657.1:2679581-2714581 GCF_963576545.1 Limanda limanda
TCCTCCTCCTCTCCTCCTCCTCCTCCCCTCCTCCTCCTCCTCCTCCTCCTCCTCCTCCCTCCTCCTCCTCCTCTCGTCCTCTGCCAGATGACGAGAACCCAGAAACACAACCCTCAGAACCAGAGCACAGCTTTATGGCGACTTAATTTCTCACTGCCAGTAACGTAGATAACAGACGGCTGCAGAGCTACAGTGAAGCCGGGTTCTTTATCGGGACTTATCTTTACAGCTGGTTTTTATCTGAGCAGCAACTTGTTTCAATTGTTTGAAGGAACAAGGAAGTCGGAGGAGGAGGAGGAAAGAAACGAGCTGCAAATCTCCACCCGGCTTTTGTGTGTCCTAAAACTTTTATTTAAACTGGACGCACTCCAGAGCAGCAAAACTTGACAAAGAGAGAGGTCATAGTTCCACACGCAAGCACTGGGAGTGGCAATGGGCCGTCCTGCTGTGGGGTTGTGTACACACAATCACACACACACACACACACAGAGAGAGAGAAAGTCATAACAAACACACAAAAGGTGCGTGCATGGATTCTTAATGTTGCCCGCCAATAAAACAATTACATGTGAGTCTGCACAGAGGAACACGCAAACTTGATAGATCGCTTGCAGCATTCCTCGTCACAAAGGAAAGCCAAGTCATTCACACACACACACACACACAGACACACACACACACACACACACACACTGAACAGGACTCAGAGGAAGTAACTGGTTTTCATTTTATGTCATTAGTGTCTCAACGCAGAAGCAAACTGGATTTATATGAAAATGTGTCGACCATATGAAGAGTTTATTTAGTGGAGAAGGAATCAGGAGTGTCAGCTCATTATCACATCGTCTTACATCATCTAGTTTGTTCACTTAATTAATTTAAGACTCGAGTAGACAAACAGATCATAACGAGTCCAACTGGGAACTCCCGAGAGCCGAGCGCTGTTTTGGTTCCTCGTTTTCTTTGCATGAAAATTTGACTCGAGTGGAAACATCGACCACGACACAAGTCATAAAGTTTTGGCGTGATCACCTTCTTAAACTCTGAGTTTTGTGTATTTTGACTTTTCCCAGGGACCAGTTGATGGATCTTGATCTTGAATTGTTTATGCAACAGGACAATGTCAAGTGAAAAGCTCATTTTTTACTGGTAATGACTCGTGGGAGGTTTTTCAGCGATGCACAGATTGCAGATCCAAACGATAACGTGGATAACAATTGGGACTTGGCCGAGGTCTGAGCTCGGCGGAGTCATTCCAGGTCATGTTTCGAGTTTCAGGTAGTTACACAATCCCCCCCCCCTCATACACAACTCCTGATACAACTCTCTTTGTATCATCTGCTTGTATTTTTTAAAATCATCCTCCAGTCTCTGCACAAATGTCAAACGAGACCAATTCTTGTTCTTTGATTGTGCGATTCCTCAATGAAGTCCTCTGTGGTCGTTTGGAAAATGACGCTGAACGTTCTAATCAGAGAAGCTAATTATGAATCCACGCTCGTTAGAGTTCAAAGAGGAGACGTCTGAAAGCCGGGGTTGTAATCACACAAAGAGGGAATCCCAAATACCAGAGTCTCTGGAAAGACTGTGATTGAAATTAGAAAGGCACCCGTGAAGTCTCATTGATCCTGGATTCAAAACAAGAAATCAAAGTTCTCTCCAGAGATTAGTCGCAGAATCTGAATGGCTCCTTGTTAAACCACAGCTCAAATCTGCTGGATACAGATTTCTATTTGCATCTGCACCAAATTACACATCTTGATATCAATCGCTGAGGAAATCAGTGAAAGTGACTTTGTTTTTGCTCAGGCTTCTCATTACTTTCCCTTTCTGATCTGACGTCACATGAAAACATGTCTTTTAGAGTAACAGCTCGACCTAGACAAAGCACAGTAATGACACCTGCTGCCGTTATCTGTGGAAAGTCACCGGGACCGAACATTCCTCGATGACGTGCGTCCCAGGGAAACACAAGCGAGCCTTTGAGACTCGGCCGAGGAGCTCCAGCTCGGAAGCCGCGGATCAGTTTTTTCGGGAGGTTTTTTTTAATCAGGACGTCCTCGTGTTTCACTGTGAACGGAGATTTTTGAGGATACATTTCCAAAGCTGCTTTATTCAGCGTGTCGGATTCTCTGCGTGTTATCCTCTGAGCCCGGAGCCGCACAGCGAGCCCGGAGACCGAGGGCGGACGGCAGCAAACACACAAACTCACATCGGCCCTGTGCGTCTCAGTTGTAGTGTGGGACTCTGCACCTTTTTTCTTCAGAATCAGAATCAGAAAGGATTTATTGCCAAGTAGGTTTACACCTACCTGGAATTTTCTTTGGTAAATAGGTGCATACATTGAACATAAAGCATAAAAACACAATAAGTACTTCACATACATTCACACTTGTGTCCGTCCTGAGAGAGGGATCCCTCACATGTGTCTCTCTGAGGTTTCTACATATTTTTACCTGTGAAAAGGGTTTTTAGTAGTTTTTCCTTACTCTTGTTGAGGGTTAAGGACAGAGGATGTCACACAATGTTAAAGCCCCATGAGACGAATTGTTATTTGTGAATGTGGGCTATACAAATAAAACTTGATTGATTGATTGATTGACATAAGAAACAAAACAAAATATCAAAAGTTAAATAAAAAGTAAAATGCAAAACAGGAGAGAAATGTGGATATACAATTAGGGTTGCAAAGGGGCGAAAAGTTTCCGGTAAATTTTTCATGTGTGGAGACATTTCACCCCATCCAATGTAGAAGGAAAGGCTGTGTACATTACAAATACTGTGCAAAGACCTATGTTAAGAATGACACAACGATGCAGAAGCATATAGTCAAGTGCCCAAAGTTTCCTCAGGACTCAAATCAGCCTATGACAAAACAAAATGTTTATATTTATGTCTGTATATGACAAGGTAAATACAGTTAGTATAAATTACCCACAACATTTCCAGTTTATTCCCGTTAATTCCCGTTAATTCCCGTTAATTCCCGTGGAACGTTTCAAACTTTGAATATTCCCGGAATTTTGCAACCCTTTATGCAATATACTGTTATTTGTGTGAATGTGTTCCTTCACTGAAGCAGAGTGAGGCTGGCATGTGGGACGAGGCCAGGACGCATGTGGTTGAATGAACCCATGTTAGAAAAGCGAGGTTTCTATTCCTCAATCCACTAATGGTTGTGTCTCTGGCAGAGAGCAGCTCGGCCGGCGCTGGCACACGTCCTGTGGTGTCTCTACGTCCTGTGGTGTCTCTACGTCCTGTGGTGTCTCTACGTCCTGTGGTGTCTCTACGTCCTGTGGTGTCTCTACGTCCTGGTGTCTCTGTCTTCTCACTGCACGGGAACCAGAGGCCGAAGCTCAGCCGGTGTTTACCCACAGTTCAGTATCAATCTGGACTTTTTTTTATCAAAACCTCCTTTTGCACAAATCGCTTCTTTAAACCTAAACAAGAACCTTTTTTTGGAGTGAGGAAGTCATCAATAACAGCAGCCGGGACGAACCCGACAGTTTAAATAAATAACTCTGTGTCCGCGGCACGTTGGACGGCTGCCAGGAACGCCGCCCCCCCCCCCCCCCCCCCCCCCCCCGGAGGGAGGATAAAGTCCAACACACACGAAACCTGCACCCACATATTTATATTCGTATTAAATACCTTCACAAATCATGCATATAAACCTAATGCATGCACACACAACCTCGGGGGGAGAGACTCACACGTGCATGCACACATAAAACACTCGGCACACACACCGCACACAATTACCAGAAGCTCGCAGCTAATGCAAACACACTGTCGGACTCGGCTGCTTCAGGCGCTGCGGCTTTTAACGACGGCTTCGGGCCCGTTTCCTACGAAAAGAGAGTCAGAGTGCAAACGTCTCCGAGCCAAGCGGAATAACCACGGCTCTCCCAGTAACTGTAAACTGGCCGATGCCGAAGTGAAGAGGTCGTAAATCAACTCCCAGCAACCGGACCGTTACGGACTTTCTCTAAATTAGTCGTACTTTTCAACCAGGTCTCATTATTTGCGACGACAAAGCTCGGCCACATTACACAGCCGTTAAAAAACCCCTCATGATGTGGTTCTTTGTGTTTTAATGAGGTATACTCAGAGTATTTTAATGTGAAGGCTGCAGAAGGCTTTTATTGTGAAATCCGCACCGCTGATTTAGTGTGGATCAACCAAAAAAACCCAAAACATTTACAGTTTCTGCTCCGTAATGACGAATGGATATTTACATCTGATCGGTTTCCTGTAATCTTCCTGTTGCGCAATAATCTTTAATGACTCAGCGTTTTGTGTTTCGCTGCCAAACTCCGTCTGACATGCCGAGTGATGCACGGGCCCCGGTGTGCACAGCGGGGGGTGCAACTCACCGGGATGGAGCTGGTCCCACTGTTGTGTGAGGTCAGTGTGTGTTGTAGCACCGCTGCACTTGTGCGTTTGCTGATTTAGTGTCCGTGCAGCCGGAGAAGTCTCGGGTTTGTTGTTTTCGCCCGAGTTGCGTTGTCGGGTCGTGTTTCGTTCCCAAACCTCCGACCCTGACTTCAACCGATTCCTCACCTTCGCCCTAACCTCGACCAGAGCCCAATTCTCACCTCAGCCCCTGGAACAACAACGTGTCTTCACCCCACGGGGACCGATTTGTTTGTGTTGTCGGTCCCTGAGTCCCGGGGGCGAGTGTGTATTCAGGTTGAGGTCCCCACTGGGATGTAAAAACAAGCCCACACTCTCAGCCCGGACCTCTGGCCCAGTGGACTTGAGTTACGTGGTGGCCTTCTTCTCTTCCTAATCCCTTCAAATGAGAGTTCTGCACTGCCAAGGAACTCACGCACACACACGCACAGACACACACAGACACACACAGACACACACTCACAGTATTGTACCAAAGTGGCCCTCGGAGATATTCTTTTTCAGGGTTTGGTGTCCAGCGAGGGCCAAACACACACACACACACACATCGCCACTCTATTCCACACACACAACGAGGGCAGGCCACACACAGACACACACATAATACGAATGTACACACACACACACACACACACACACACGCAGGGAGGGAACAGTGAAGCATTGTCTGCTGCTTCCTGAGAGAGAAGGAATCAGGATCACAGGAGCTCTGTCAGCCCGATCTCTCTCTCTCTCTCTCTCTCCCCCCCCACCCCCACACCCTTCTATCCCTCTCTCTCTCTTACCCTCATCCCTTCCTCCCTCTCTCTCTCTTTCTCTCTCTCTGGAGCCCAGTCATCCAATTCGCTCCGTCCAGCCCAGGCTGCAGGAGAAGGAATAAAAAGCACATTTATCACTCAGGAATATGTGGTTGTTTGTGTGTGTGTGTGTGTGTGTGTGTGTGTGTGTGTGTGTTTTTCCTCTCGCTGTAATGATTTCCAAACAAGCAGAGCTGTCCCAGTTGAGCTCTTGTATCTGACAGTCACAGTTAGATACAAGTTAATTCAGGTCAAAGGTTCAGAGTCCTGGAATAACTTCCTGACAGACGTTTGAAAAACATTAAATATTCTTATTTTAGTCGGTTATAGTTTCACATTTATGGTATAACTTTGGAAGCTTAACTAACACAAGTTAAGCTCGATTAAAGAATAAGTTAAGTTTAGTTGTTTGCTAACTTCCAGCTGATAAACACTCGGAGACATTTCTTTCCTCCTCCGACACCCGACCTGAGATCGTTCACATCTTTTTCAACTGAGCTTAACAACACAACAGAGAGTTCATGATGTTCTGAGCATGTGTGCGCCGGGGGCGGGCTCGCTGCTCGGGCGCCACGGGGAGGACGAGTCATCGGTGTCAACACACTGAGAAAATACGTCGCTCTGGGGACAAACTCACAGGGACTCGAGTTTCAGAGTTAGTCGCCCAAAAAAGGAAACATCCCCTCTGAGAAGAGCAGAGTTTATTTTTATAAGGAGTCTGGGTTCGATTCGAAATCTTCCTTAAATCAGTGTTTGGGGGATATTAAAGTAATTAAGCAACACAAGAAGAGAACATGAGGATTTACAATGTGAACCGGCGAGTCTGACCTCATGTCATCTCCTGTTATTGATTAGCTGCTGATGAATCATCGGGGGTGTAGCTGCTTTCTGTAATGAGAGCTAATGGGGCCAGTTTGACAGTTTAGGGATTTGGCCGAAGAGGGGGGGTGGGGAGTCTCAGCTTTTGGCAGCGAGAGACCAGCACTCAGGAGACGGGGCGGGGGGGGCGTCTTCTGACTGGTGCTGTTTAAAACCTGTGGAGCAGTTCTCCAACACAGCAGAGGATATTATCAGAGCTGCAAATCAATGGCAGGACGAGCGATGTGACATGTGAGAGAAGTGAAGAGATGGAATCCAGAGATGAACGATTGAGCTCGCGGAGATTTGTTGGGATCAGAAAAGTAGAGATGAAAAATGGGGGTTGAGGAAGAACTTGGAAGGAGGAAGAAGCAGCTTGGCTCCGGGAGCTGATTCCAGTTACAAGCCAGAATGTTCGGAGTGCACCTCCAGCGACCAGGAAGAACTGAGAGGGAAAACTGTCGTATATTCGTTAGATCATTTTGGTGTATGTTCAAAACATAATGACAGGCTTACCTTTAGGATACCTGCCTTCTGGACTCTCAGACATTCTCAGAGAGTCCTCCAGATATCTTAGAAGTTCTCTACCCTTTTTGAAGTGATCCTTGACTTTGGGAATGACCTCTGACCAGCTAATGGATGGGTGTAGAAGGAATGTTCTTGACCAGTGTGTCTTCATGTTCGGACACAAAAACTTCTTTAGTCAGAAATCCCATGGGGGACGGCATGTTCCCCGAAGTCATGGGCGGAACCAACCTCTCTATATAAATGTGTGTAAGGCACATTTATATATATATGGTCAGATTTCACTATTTCGCCTGGGTGATTTCTCCGAGTTCTAGAGCTCATCTTGACCTTTACTACGTTGTGTAATAAACATTATTATACTTGTAAGTACTGGGTCCGCGTTCCTTTCCTTCACCATCAGCTTCTACAACAAACAGAGACATCTCGGCTGACAAGAAATATACTTCAAGGGAAAACAGATCATTTTTAAAATAATATAATAATATAATATAATAATAAATTCTGACATAAAACCAGGTTCCCGAGCCGTGATTCCCTCAGCAGCGTGCTCGGTGACATGACACTAGGTGACATCACAAATCTGACAGGAAGACTTGCACATGAGAGGAAAAACCAAAGTTTGCATGACGTTACAAATAATACGATATAGCAGCAAATTTTAAATCAACACAATCCTATGTTTTAACCTCAGAAAGTTTCCTCCTTCACTCCCTATGTAACTCTGGTGAGTGGATTCCATCCCTTTTTAAAACATGAAACATTTTCTCTATGAAAATGTTTAAAAAATGATGTTATGCAACATATTTTTGTATTTGAAGTAAATTATTTGTTCAAATTCACATTACTTTCTGTAGGCGACAAAACGTTTGTCTTGCCAAAATCGGACCTTTGTGTGTTCATTAAATGATCAATCTTTCTTCAGTGACGCAAATTTATTTTAGTATATTAAACATAATTTGGGAGGGTTGTAGCTTTCATATGAACCATTTCTAAAACCAATGGATTAATTAAAAGTCAGGTTATAAGATGTTGTTTCTACAAAATGGAAAAGTGACAAGACTTTTGTCAGGGACTGGACATGAAAACCACTTTTCTCTATACATGAAAATCACACAGTGTCGCTTAAAATCTGACAGGAAGACTTGCACATGAGAGGAAAAACCAAAGTTACATGACGTTACAAATTATACTATATAACAGCAAACGTCTGTTCCATGTAACTCTGGTGAGTGGGTTCAATCCCTATTTTAAAGATGAAGAATTTTCTCTATGAAATTTAAAAAAAAATGATGTTATGCAACATATTTTTGTATTTCAACTTTCACATTATTCTCTGTAGGCGACAAAACTTTGGTCTTGCCAAAATCGGACCTTTGTGTGTTCATTAAATGATCAATCTTTCTTCAGTGACGCAAATTTATTTTAGTATATTAAACATGATTTAGGAGGGTTTTGGCTTTCATATGAGCCATTTCTAAAACCAATGGATTAATTAAAAGTCAGGTTATAAGCTGTTGTTTCTACAAAATGGAAAAGTGACAAGACTTTTGTCAGAGTCTGTACATGAAAACCACTTTTCTCTATACATGAAAACCACACAGTGTCGCTTAAAATCTGACAACAGCTGATT
This sequence comes from Limanda limanda, assembly GCF_963576545.1. Classification (NCBI taxonomy): domain Eukaryota; kingdom Metazoa; phylum Chordata; class Actinopteri; order Pleuronectiformes; family Pleuronectidae; genus Limanda; species Limanda limanda. The sequence continues at coordinate 2,687,811 of NC_083657.1, forward strand.
TAAGAATTTAAAATACAGTTTTACAAACTTCCTAAACTCTGGATCATGAGTTTCCCACAGTTAGAAGCTGGAGACTTGTGATGGTGATGAGCCTCGGTTCTCGTCTCCCTGTTGTTTCATCAGCTCAGTGCAGTGATGTGCACTAACTGGATCTGCTCGCTCACACAGACACACAACAGTTTCCATCATGTATCACACACATGTGCAGGCGTACACACAAAAAAACACACATAAATTCACACCCTGTGACAAATATCACTCCTTAATAACAACGAACCCGTCGTCCAGAACCACTAACGCAGGGAGTGTGTGTTTTTAGAGGCGCCAGAAAAAGAAAAACCAAGATGACTTCCACTCGGCTTGTTGCGTTAAGGGAACTCAGACCCAGTCACGCATGTGTGAGCCGCCCCCCCCCCGACACTACTGCCAGTGGCGAGCTGTCATCACACGCTCCCTCACAACCCGGTAGAACCGTCTCTGCTCAACACGTTAAAACGTTTTTAAAGTTCGGTCACCGGGTCAAAGTTGATTTATTCAAGTGTGATGACTGAGAATGAATTTGAAGAACGTGTCCAAATCTAAACTGTCTCCTCAGCAGAGTCCAGAGGAAACTGGACTTTAAGGTTGCGTCAACGGGCGTTTTACTTTGACAAGGCCGTTTTCAAATTAAAACGTAATAGAATGGATTTAGCCACGGTTTGCATCATTTTCTCTTTCTCATCCTCTCTGCTCAAAAGCATCAAATCTAGTTTTCGGATTCACGCTGTGACATCGTGTTCCTACATTTTGAGATGTTTTGGAACGTGCCATCATTTTGGAAACTGCTCTATTTTGCTGCAGCTTGAAGATTTATGTAATATGGAATTAAGATGCTCTAAAAACCCGACGTAAATCAAGACTCGAGCTCGTCGACCGGAACGTGAACTGACAAGAACAACGGCGTTGATCCAATTAGATTAATTATGATTTGACGTGAGGCCATAAAAGACATGAGTCATTCTTTTCAGGACCAGGCAACATGTCTGTCTTCCCGTAAACGCTCCGTCCTTCCTGCTGAGTTTGAACTGATTTACACACACACATAGACAGACACACACACACACACACACACACACACACACACATACGCACATTGTTATCTTCAATGGGAACAGGGAGATGTGCTTATGCATCAACATGAACAGTACAACAGAGAAAGAGACAGAGAAAGAGAGCAACAAAGAGAAGGAATATGCTAAGGACAACACAATGGCAAATCAGTTCACAGGTGCAAGTAAGAACACACAAGAACAAGTAAGAACACACAAGAAACAAGTAAGAACACACAAGAACAAGTAAGAACACACTAGAACAAATCATAACACACAAGAACAAGTAAGAGCAGACAAGAACAAATGATAACACACGAGAACAAGAGAAACAATAAAAGAACAAGTGAGAAAAACACGAGAACAGGTAGAAAAGCACAATGGAGAATAATAAAAAGCAACAGGAAATAAAAAAACGTGCAAATGTGTAAAAACACAAGAGGAACCTGTGGGGGGGGGGGGGGGGGGTCATTAGAAAACGGGGTTCAAGCGGAAAGAAATTAATAAAAACAAAGCAGAGGAGTGAAGGAGGGTTTGTAATCTCTCTGTGTTAATCAGAGCTTGTTATCGAGTCATTAGGAAGCTTTTCAGACCGTGACGCTCACAACCTCCCTGAAGGCACAACACACACACACACACACAGACACACAGACACACACACTCAGCCTGGGAGCCTTCCTCTGCATTTCAGTTCCCAAAGTTGTCGTCCTCGACCCGTGCCGACCAGAACAACACGCAAACATTTCCTTCCAGATGAAAGTTCCCCTCAGGAGTTGTTAATTTAATTGTCTCTCATTAGAAGATTTGTGTACTTGTGTATGTATCGCTTCAAAGGTTGTGTTTCAGCGAACGCATCCCGCCCCGTGTGTGTGTGTGTGTAGATAATGTTATGGTTTCTCTCGTGCTTATTTCTCACACTTGATGTAACGTCCACATTTGTGTTTTTCTTTCTCTTTCTCTCTTTCGGTCGAGTCTCACCCGAGCAAGTCCACGGTTTCCCCTCAAGGACGCTCAGGAGAGTGAAAACACATTTAGGGAAACACGCACATACACTCACGCTGCAAACATCAAAACAATCCGAAGAAGGAGAAACAGATTTGCGAGATAATGTTATAGAAACGGAGCAGATAACGAGGACCACGTGCAGGAGGACGCACACTCGCATCAGCATTAACACAACCAGGGAGCGAGGTGCACAGTGTTCGCACATGACGACAAAGACCCGACATATCAGGAAGGAATCACCAGTGACTCATGAGGGCGATAACACATAAAGTAGTGTAATGATGTTTAGGTTTGTGTACGTCGATGTTGCTGGAGGATATCAAAGAGGGAAATATGAATTATAACGAGATTGATTTGGGTTCCATCCCCTTGGTTTTGTGTTGTTTTTGTGTTAAGTGTGTTGTGTGGATTTTGCCGCAGTGCACTGGTTATATATAAACAAATTGTGAGATATGGTTGTGAGCAGCTTTCCCTTGTTTTGATTGTTTGTTCAGATTGTTTTGATAGAAACTACCTTCGGTTTCCTTTGTGCATTTGTGTGTTTGTTGCCAAGATTCAAGATTATTATTGTCACACTGGTTAAACAAGTATAGTCAGGTGAAAAACATTTACAGGGAAGTTAAAAATAAAGTATTTAAGTCAAAAAAAAGACAGAAAAAAAATTTGATAAACAATATATACTTATATAAAGTTGCTAAGTTGTGAACTTTCTTGTAAATAACCATAAATAAAAAGAAAACGCAATTATATATAGAAATTGAATTAAGAAAATATAAAAATTTGTGTCTATACATACATGTGGTGCTGGTCCACATACGCACACACAAGCAGCTTGTAGAAAATGTGTTGCAAATAAACAAAAGCAACACAATATGTGGCTGCACACGGCTGCACTGGAAACGGAACCAGCTCCTGCAGATGAAGTTTATACGACACAGGTCAGACCCTTGTTTGATCTGTGGATCAAAGAGGTATTATACAGATTTAAAAACGAGACCTGACTGACCACGGCTGTGTGTGTGTGTGTGTGTTTGTCGTGCAGGTGCGTAGCCAGGGCGTCACGGAGGAGCTGAAGTGCCTGAGTCTGCTCAACGCTCTGGACAAGGACCAGGACATCCCGGACCAGCTGGCCCAGCTCTTCGGAGAACCCTGCATCAAACTGGCCGAGGGCATCAAAGCGTATATCTCCAAGGTAACGGCGCTCGGAGTTTATTACAAGGTCACTGATTTCTGCTTTAAGTGTTTGGTTTAAAAATACACACAAACTGACAAATACTTTTAAGATTAATATCAAGATGAAGACGTGTAGAATCCTTGAGAAATCGATGAATCATTTAATATCCTCAAACTCAATTCTCGTGTAGAACAAGTTGCATTTAAAACATCTACTTTATTTGAATATTATTTCAGTGGAAACTAACTCACCAGTGAAACCTTAAATGAGCTTTAGAGGTTTTCTTTTGTTTCTGGCTTGAATCTATGTAGTCGATAAAATAACATAATATGAAATATAGGTTTTACAGAGCTAATGGTGAATTAAGATAATCTAATACCAGCGCTTCATTCTGTATCATCTGCTCCCGTTCTCCAGACTTTTATATATGATAGAATCCAGACCGCCATTATCATATAATTCTGATATTAACCTCTGCTGCGGCGCCGAGCGGGGGGGTAGAGGAACATATGGGGGACGGGTTCGGCGTGAAGGAATCTCCTCGGTTACGCAGAGGAACATGTGGAGGAACCGAAGCAGAACATCCAGAAGGTTTCTAACCTCAAACTCACAGTTTGTCCAACGAATGGCTGAAATGATCTTTAATTAATATTGAGTGGGCGGCGGCTCTGACAGGTTTCTGGACCCGGCGCTAAACTTCTGGACGACCTTCGTATAGTCCTTGGCGTCTCGAAGCATTTCTATTATTAAAAACACGAGAGGAATTGGTTTTTAATAATAGTGAAATATGTTTAATGATAGTCATAACGTTTCGTGGTTGTATTTTTGAAGGAGACTTGTTTTTTTTAGTGTTTCTTTACTTTAAAAAAGGCCGAGAAGCTCCGAGTTAAGTCCAACGGTTAACCAATCACAGCAGAGGGAGCCAGGTAGCCAATCAGAGCAGAGTGGGCTTTATAAGGAGTTTGAGACAGAGGCTGAAAAGAGGAGCTGCAGCATTGGACAGGAAAACCACACAAATTAAAACACACGTCTCCTTTCTAATCTAATTTCCAGGCATAAAATCCAGTGTATCCTTAAAGCAACAATAAAATATAATGAGACAGAAAGTATTCATCATATATAATTGCATATAGCTGCCATGGAAACATTGTGTAACACGTGATGGATTCAGTGGAAGAGCTTCTGCACGGACGAGAAAAAACAACACAGTATCAGTCAGCGGTTCGTCACAAAACTTATCAGACAAGTTTAGGACAACATTGGCACTTCATGTGTCTGTACTTGAAAGAGGACCCGGGGTGTTTTACACAGACACACACACACACACACACACACACACACACAACTCTGGCTGTGTGTGTTTAAAAGCTATTGTGTGCACGCCAAGTGTTTGGATTAAAACCACTGTGGTTTTACAGCCTCTAACTTGAAATCTGCTGACGTGTTAATCACTCAGAACTGGCACAGAGACACTTCAGGTTTATGACAGTTTCAGCCGAGTGTTACCGTCACTGTGTCTTGATCAAGTCCATCGAGACGTGAATGATATCTGGCATAATGGCACATATTAATGTAAATATGTGCTTGTGGTCCGTCTCTATACTTGACTTTAGCTCTTCAAAGTCCCAGATGAGAGAAAAGACAGAAGAATATGTGTGTTTCCTTCTTTGAAACCACGGCTCAGTGTGGGAAACCGGGATCTGTTGACATGTTTGGGACTGACCACAGCTCAGATAGAAGACAAGCCTCCAGTTGTTGTTTCATTCTTCCTCCCAGCCGCTCGTCTTCATGTCAGAGTTGCCCTTGAGCAAGACACGGATCCTGAACGGCTCCTGGTCTAAAGTCTCCAAAGTGCTGAATGTGTGGTCTCGGTGCCAAAACCCCTCTGGCCTCAGGAGGCCTCTGCATCTGTTTCAGACCCGTTCACGTTCATAAACACCTGGGATCACTTGCCTCAATTGCAGGGATTTGATCAGACAAGTGATGATTTTATGGGCTTTGATTTTCTGCATGGAAGCAGGATTTCATTGTGCACACAAAAGGCAAAACTTGTAGCATTCGTACGTGTGGTTTCCTGTTGGCTCCGAGGTCCAAACCTGTGAGTCACATGGCTGAAGAAACGATCACACAAACATGCACACACTGGAAGTGCACACAGGAGAACGCACACAACCACCCAGACTCTTCTTTACGCTTTAAAATTGCAGAAACTAATCAAAATCCATAACTTTACTTCGGTAAATCGTAGAAAACGTCTCGTCATCTTGTAAACAAACAGAGAATCTCGGGAGTGAAGCAGTAAACACATGGTGACGAACACTCGAAGGTCAAACTCTCTTCACAACTGAATCAGCATGAAAATACTCCGGGAGGCTGCGGTTCCAGAACCCCCCCCCACAAACACACACACACACACACACACACACACACACACACACACACACACACACACACACACACACACACACACACTCCCACACACACACAGTCATTCACAAACCCACTGACTCGCTGATATAAGTCATCATCTCGGAGACATAGCCAAGAGGAGTTTTCCCACTTTGTCTGGATGCTCACAGCAGCAACACACACACACACACACACACACACAGACACACACACACACACACACACACACACACACACACACACACACTCACACACACACACATACATACACACTTTCCCCATCACTGGTGCATTTGCTTGTCTACACACACACACACACACACACACACACACACTAACACACACATACACACACAACTGCTGGCTGTCTCTATTTAAACCTCTTTTTTTATACCCTCACCTCTTCATCACCCCTTCACTTTTCTCCTTCCGCCTCTTCCTCCTCCTCCTCCTCCTCCTCCTCCTCCTCCTCCTCCTCCTCCTCCTCCTCCTCCTCCTCCTCCTCCTCCTCCTCCTCCTCCTCCTCCTCCTCCTCCTCCTCCTCCTCCTCCTCCTCCTCCTCCTCTCATAATGAGGCCGATCCGACCACCGGCCGTTCACACGTCAGCACTTTGTTCTTCCTGCTTTTCAAATCCGTCGTTGGAAGTTGAAGCCGTTTGGTTTTGTGTGTCACTGGATTAAGGTTTCAAATAAAGAAAAGATGCAAAATGTTGATTTGCTTATAAAATGCCTCAGTGGAAGTTGTCACCTCTTTAGGAAAAATATAAAACACTCATCAAACTCTGGACGTGTGAGGCGATGAGCTTCTTTTCCTCTCAACGCTTCTCGAACTCGCCCCCTGGTGAAGCTTCGGCAAACAAAACGTGTTCCGGAGATCTCTTCCCTGGCGTCGGCTGTAGATGAAACCCAGCGGCGTCGGGTCGGTTGCACAACGAGCCGTGTTCCTGATGTCTAACGTTCTGTTCCTGCTCCGGCAAACAGGTGTTTGGAGGAAAGAGGGAAAAAATATCTCTGCTCTTTTGCAACAAGTTGAAATAGCGGAGCGTCCACTCGGGTGGAAACAATATCAGCGCTCATCGCCCGAGGGATCGAGAAACAGTGAAGCGAATCCTTTACAAGTTAACGGGAAAAAGACGGCGAATGGTATGAAGAGAGTTTCATAACCGGGTCTGGAAACAAGACGTCAGTTATCTGAGGAACCCGGAGGTCAAACATAAGGTCAAACTCTCCACATAGCTTTAATAAATGTTCTCTAATAAGACCCTTAAGTGCAAACATTTGATTTAAGGCTCGTATCTCTGGCACAAAAACGACTCTAGATTCAAAATGGGACAAAAATGAATTTGGAATCATCCAAATATCTGAGTTAGATATTATATACAAGCTGAATGGAATGTAAATGTAATGCATGCAGACTGGAGGAGCCCGGTATGGAAGCACAGGCCCTTCGGTATAATAGCAAAGTCAAAACCATTCAAACAGATCTGGGTTTGATTTAAATGAGTGAAAGCGACGTGATTTATTTCCACCCAACACAATTAAATATATATATTTTAAAAAATTGGATAGTTGACATCCTGAAAAACCCACAATCCAACCAAGGATTCGGTTCCTTCGCTCGCTGACGTCGGTTCCGTGGAACAGAAACGGACAAGCGCTGAGTGAGAGAAGCATTAAAGACACGAGGTGGACGGAGAAAGAATGGAAATCTAATAAAAACAGAAGTGGAAGAAGAGGAGTTCTGGCTGCACTTTATCTCCTGGATCTTGTTCTAATGTGCGCTGGCCCGGCCCGATGATTCCTTGATGGAGCACACGTGCATTTACAACTGTGTTCAATGGAGCCTGCGAGTGAGTGATGACAATGATGACGTGACAAATATGTGTGCGAGAGGATGGCAGCCGGGGGGATAACGATGATGATGATGATAGGGGGCGCTGGCTTGAAATGATAAAGATGGTGCTGACCGAGAGCCAGAGCGGCGAGGGAAGGAAGGAATAGAAGCCGAGGAGAGGCGGCTCCTAACAAACCCAGCTGGAGGGGAACAAATAAAAGGGAAGTAGATGAAAGACGCGGAGGAGGTGAAGAAGGGAGGTGTCGCGGGAGAAAAAGCACAAAGGACGAAAGAAAGGATAAATATCACCGACAGATTTATATATAACTAACGTTGGAGGGTTAATGGAAAATGTGAGTTCACTGTGATGGACTGGGTCTTAAACCAACACTCACACGTCCACAGGTTCATTAAACGCCTCTTAAAACGCTGGAAAAACCAATTTCACAAGAGCTATATGAGGATAAATCCACAGAAATCATCACTAACTTCACATTTAATTAGTTTTAAAATATGTGACGCTCGCATTTCACAGGTGGCTTTGATTTTTACGTGACTTTACGTTTGCAGTTGAGTTACCGTCCGGTGTTTGGAGCCATTGGGTTCAGTTTGGTTTCATTATGGTGTAAAATAAATTAGCGTAACTTAATAAATCAACCACAGTTTGCTTGTTTTTACGTTTTCACGCCGTCTCGGTACAAACTGAAACCGCCACAATTAAACAGAACCGCGTGTTCTGTGTAAATTAAACCTGTTTTACTGCTTTAGAGTTTTTTTAAATCTGGAGAATATGGGTTCGTCAGGCCACAGGTCACAGCGTGTGCAGCAGGGGAGGAGGTGAAAGGAGGTGAAAGGAGGTTAAAGGAGGTGAAAGGAGGTGAAAGGAGGTGAAAGGAGGTGGAAGGAGGTGGAAGGAGGTGAAAGGAGGTGAAAGGAGGTGGAAGGAGGTGGAAGGAGGTGAAAGGAGGAGCAGGATGGAGGAGGGAGAACAGAGGATTTGTAATGGCATGCTCGCAGCTAAGCTCAGGTATTCAGGTCTTGAGCCCTCGACCCTCTTCCTTCCGTTCAGCAGGAAACAAAATCGTCTTTACATCATCAGCTCTACATCCATCACGCTGTCGACCACGTGAGGAACGATGGAGGACGAGAACCACTCTCCAGAGTTCCTTTCGTTTCTCTCGAGCTGCAGATATCGGACTCGAGCGTCTCCACGTCACAGTGGCTGAGCGGCAGGTATTTTGTTTTGAGGAAGAATGTTCCTCCTTCCTGCCGGGTTTGGGTTGAAAGGTCTAAACCGGCTCTCGTGCACTCGTTCACCTCCGGGGGATTTACCTTCTCGTTTTGTGGAGGCCGAGCTTAGACGAGAGCTTAGGAAGAGCAACAGAAACCAGAGCCACACCCGCTCCTGGGTTTAAATCTGTTTGTCTCCTTTAAGTTTTTATTCATTTCTTCTCTTTTGTCCCCAGTGACCTCTTTGGATCTCTTTAAATTCATGTTCTCATTCTCATGGAGTCGCTGAGATCTCTGTCTTTATGCAGTGATGATAAACAATAGACAGTTTCACCTCATGTGGCCCATGCAGAGCTTTCAGCCTCATCACATGGTCTTCATCAGCAGATCAGAGGTGTCCTGGAAGTCAAGTTCAAATCTTCTTCTGTTTTATAGATCTTTGAAACTCCAATGAAGTAATAACAGTTGATGAAACACCTCGAAGTGCAATAAATAGCTGCTCGGTGCCTTTCAACCATATCACATGTTCTTTATCATCGTGTGCTAACATGGAGGAGACGTCCCCACGATGCTCTGAAAGCTAAAAGGAAACTTGACCATTTAGGTTTCCTCAGGAAGAGAGAAAACTCGTGTTCTGCTCCTGAGGAACAATAAATCTGACTTTATTTATAAAGAACCTTTCATCTGAACAATATAACGCAAAGTGCTCCATATAATAAAAGCATAAAAAAAACAATAACCCTCCACTCCCATCCACGCAAGACAATAACATCAGGAAGTCTCCTAACATTTTGTAGTGAGGAAACTCGTAGAATTATAAATATAAAGGAATAAATGACTCAAAGGGAGGAGACAATGATTTAAGATTAAATAATGAAAGAAATGAGAATGGATACAAAGACGAAATAAGAGAATAAAAAAAATTCCAGAGGGGAGAGGTTTGGCAGTAAAAACAGAAATTATAAATTGGGTGTCAGAGGACAAAGTATTCAGAGATACACCAGGAAAAGTCAGAGATGTATAAATAAAATATAAAAAAATTCAGTAAAATAAAATAAAAAAATAAAATAAAATGCAGGACTAAAAAAGAAAGGTCTTGATTTTTTTTTTTTTTAAAGATATCCCCGTGCTCTGCTGCTCTCGGAATTATTTTAAAGTCAGTTATGAAGCAAACGACGCAGAGAAGATTAAACCGACCCAGTGAAGAAGAAGAAGACATGTTGTTGTTGCTTCACCTTTGTGTCTTTTCTCTCTTGTGAAAACCAACAAGCTGCTGGAGGGAAACCAGTGTGACGAGTCAACCAGTATCAGGTTGTCGCGATCCAGTTTCTCCGTCACTCAGCTGATTCTATCCGAACCTTCCGAGAGGCGCTGAGGGAAACGTGTTTGCTACCGAGGTCACGGTTGTGCTGCACTCTTATTTTTTTTTAAATGTGTTTCTAATCTTTTAGGGGGGAAAGTTCTGGGCTGAACATTAGAAACACCTCTGGTTGTAACGCCACCCCCGGTTCAAACTGCGACCGCAGGAACTAACAAGCCGTCGGGTTCGATTAGCGCCTCTCTGGAAGTCGCCCGGTCGAACCTGGACGATGTCGTTAATCGAGAACGTGTGGCTGAGCTGTTGTGTCGGATTTCACTGCGTTTTTACAGGTGTAACCGATCAAGCGGTCCCCGAGTGTAGAATATGACATCGTCAGCGTACGTTTGGAAATCTGCTTTCAATTTGAATAGATTGAAACGACCGGGATTTACTCAATGGTCCATTGTGTTTGAAAACACCACCGAAAACCAATATGACCTTTTTAAATGAATCTCTGAGCTCTTATCCTCTCGTTAAGAATAATAATTTTCTACTTCTAAAAATAAGAAGCAGTGGTTTCTTATCTAAGATCTGTTTCTTTGGGGAAACAAAGCAGCAGCGGCGCCCGGCCTCTCCGTGTCTCACACTGACGGAGGCGTCGTATCTGTAAATCTGCTCCGTGTCCAGCGCTGATGTCATCGCAAATATTTGGCTTTTGAGTGCTGATGCAAAGCAGCTGTTGTGATCGGTGGTCAGGGTGCGGACAGACACGCTACAGGCCTGGAACCAGCAACCTTCAGGAATCCACTGTCACATCGGACTGAATTTGTGTTTTTCTGTTATTAAAGATTCCATTTGTTTAACGGATAAATCCCCAAAAATGAGTCGCGGACTTGTATCTCTGTAAGAATCAGCTTCTTTCATCTCTGGTCTCATGTGAAAGACCTTGTGCCGTACGAGCCGACAGTTTGATATAAGAGTGGATTCTTTTTATTAGAGGAACAACTCACAGACCAATCTACACATAAAGGAAATGGATTCTTACTGGAATTGCCCTGAAACTACAGGACATGATTTCATAAAGCTCTGATAGAAGTCACAGACTCATGACTCCAATGCTGCATTGACATTTAAAACAAAGCTCTGAAATGATCCTTTAATAACTTTAATGTCTTCAAACAATCTTCTAACACAAGCGCTCATTGAATGAATCACAGCCTTCTGCTAAAATCCCTGCAGCTCCTGAATCGGTTCACCAAACTTAACCTTTACGTAAAGATAATGGCCTCTTCTCTTCTTTCACTCTTGTTTGTTAAGCGATGACCTGAATTAGAGCTCGATAAATACGATGTCAGCGTTCATGATTACGTACGTTGAATGGGCGTCGCTGACGAGCAACAACACAACGGAAAAGCTGACATGTTGTGTGTTTTTCCTGTAAAACCAGTCTGGAGTGTTGGTTGGTTTTTATAACTGATGTCTCGCACAACTCATTATGTGATTATCATCAAACAGCCGTGCCGTGTTTTCCCAAAGGTCAGCACAATCTTTTACCTTAGTAAAAATATTAATAGTCTTAAGAGTCTGCGCAGAACCAAGTGGGGGGTGGAGCCATGATAGCGTTGTCCAATCAATACACACGCGAGTCAGTCTCAGGTGTCATCGTCATATCGCTGTTTAAAATCAAATCAACAGCTAATCAGTGCGATAAGAACAAACCCAAAATAGACACTATCTCGTATTAACATGGAGGAGGTGAGGTGTTCTTCTTCAAAAGGACCACATCAATAGAATCTCTTTCTCTTTGATGATGAAAGGATGAATGGCAGCATGACATAACCACGACAACCCGGTTATGCAGAGTGACGAACGCCCGGGTTTGGTCTAAAGCCGAAGAAACAAGTCGTCCTGACCCTCTGTGGACACACACACATCCAGGGAGGGGCCGTGATGTTGTGAGTGATTTCCAGCTGATACACAAACACAAAAGACCCTTTGTCCGGAATCGACCACCCGGCCTTTTCCTATTCAACCCTCAGACCGAGTTCGTCTCCGGCCGTCACGTAAAGTCCTGCCCTGCCTCGGTCTTTAAATACGAACTCCTTCACTGGGACACTTAACATTTAATAAGCTGCTGCTCCGTCACAATAAACTCTACGTGGTAAAGTCACGATTCTCGTAATGTTCACGATTTAACCGCTAATGATGACCAAAGGTCATCTCACTCTCCAATGGGGTTCGACTTCTTTGGCTGCAGGTTTACTGACGTTAGCTGATTTAGCTTTAGCTCCTCCCCTTGTTTTTTTATTTGTAGATGGCAAATTAATAGTAATTGAATTAAATACCGCCCCCTGCTGATCTGGAGTGTAGACATTCATTAGTCTCACTTGGTTTTACAGACTGAGGCTGAGATTTGTCCAAAGAGATTCTCGGAATGTTGGACCACGGCCGGTCCAGCCCGAAACACCCAGATGCATAAATCGATTTTCCCCAGGAAGTAATTTAAACTATGGTTATTTCCAGCTGAATATTAAACTTAATTCAATCGAGCAATAATTGGTTACTGCTCTGGTAAATGTGCTGAACAGAAGCCAGGACCGGCTTATTAGCCTTTACACGAGATTTATTACTTTCTCTCAAGGTCTCATATGGGACTTTTAATCTCACTCAGCAGCTCTGCCAAACATTTGAAAGCCTTTCATTATGACAGCCGTGTTTGAGGATTCAATCACAATCTTTTATCTGCAACACAACACACAACACCGGATAAACCCGAGAGTTATTTCTCTCCTGGAGAATCGGATGTCTCCCGCTGACAATGGGACACGAAGCAGGTTCGAGTTTATTTTGCTTTCCGACGGCTTTTCCTCTTCTTCGCTCGTCTTTAAGACCTTTGGGACAATAGTTTAGGATCCGAGTCGAGGATCAGACGCACAAACAACCACGAGAAGATGAAATATCGTGAGCTGGAGTCGGCCAGAGAAAATGTGTTTGGCGTTATGTTCAGTCACCGCACTCAATTTGTTGTTGCTTTCCCTCTCGTTTCAGACACTATAGATGTTGTTCACTGTCGATTCTCCCGGTTCTGAATGAAAGAAAAGAGAAACGTTTCACATGGGAGCGAATGCAGAAAGAGCCAAAAGAAGAGAATAAGAGGGGTGGGGGAGTTAAAAGGGGATTTAAGTATAACCAGAGAGAGGGAGGAGAAGTGAAGAGGCCAAAAAAACAGAATGAAGGAGACACGAGTGTTACAGCGTTTTATGAAATATGACTGCTCTACCCTCCCGGAGGAAAACAACACTTCTCAGTACTATCATTTATTTCTAATGCAGATGTGGGCGAGTTGGAAAGTTTAATTTTGGCTGCAGGTTGATAAAATAGAATCTGGTTTCTCTCTTTTATCCACTTTTTGGTGCGTTTTTACTTTTAAATATAAGCGAAACTCTGTAAACCTCCCAATCGTCCCATAAACAAACCAGTGAGGCTGACAGAGAGTAAACATAGAGCTTTAACTCTCCATTTAATAGAATAGTGCACAAACTATATTCTCTTTATCATATTGCATCCTTATTAGGGTGAAGCCCCTCATGGAAACTTTCTGCGAGCCCCCCAGTCGTCACATATTTGTATTTTTGGAGCTTTTACAGACCAAACATTGTTGTAACATCTCGACTCCCAGACTTTGGCTCCGAGCCGCCGATGGAAACTCAACAGTGGGTCTGTTTGGATAAACAGGACCAACATTGTCTCGGTGCTGTGAGCTTTGTAGGGACCTTGGAAATGTGACATTTTGGTCCAGACCGATGAAGTCATGGTTTCACGACCACAATCAAACATGTGTTGATCAGGTTTTTATCAAGTCTCCTCCCGGGGGGAAAAATAAAAAGTCCCGATGGGAGAACCCCGGCCACGAGAGGAGCTTCTGTGAATCCCTCTAAATTGTTGTGTTCATGTCTCCTATCTTCTCTTGACCGCACTTTATCCTTGGCTCAGCCTTTTCCGTGTTATTTATACTCTCTCCCTGGATGTGCGCAGGCTTCCTGGATCATGCTCGGCTTCGGCCGTCAGCATGAAATATGAGATGGAAAATTTGCCATGAGCAGAACTTTGAGATAAAAGAATAAACACATAACTCACATGAAGTCATCAACCTGTTTGCAGAGAACCCAGAACCACACGATGATGAATGGGCTCGTTCTGTCTAAACAAAGAGAGGCTGAGGCTCGCCACCTTGTGCGTTTGTTTTTGTGTAAATTATAAGTCTCCAGGGCCTTTATTACTTTACAGTATTTTAAAAGAAGGTTGTTCTCTGTGGCGATGCATCAAACCACAGACAGGTGACTCCGGGCCAAGATGAACTCTGAGGCCGAGGTTATTGGATAAGAGCCTTTTCAAAAGATGTTCTGTCGATGAAACTGGGTTTTTTATTGTTCTGGAACAATTTCACTTTGAGCATTTTTGTGCACAACAACAATATCGTCCAATTGATATTAAATTAGAATGAATTGAAATACAAGTTAAATGGACACAACAGCTGGAAATAAAGAAAAGCAAAGACCTGCAAATACTGAACTCTCCCTCAAATCATATCTGTTAAAAAAGGAAGTAAAATGAATAATAACCCATATTAAAAAAAAACACCTGTACAATGAAAAGCTCAGCCCGGAATATTTGGAAGAACTTAACTTTGAATAAGGTCCTACTTTCTGTCAGCGGAGATAAACACATCCAAAAGATCTCTCGTCTGTTTTCACCCTGACTAACACGAAGAGTCTGGCCAACGGGGGGGTGGGGGGGGGGGGGGTGTTCTCCTCAACGGCCAAGTGCCTCTGGTTCTCAGCTGCTCCTCAAACTCTGTGGAATCAGTCTTAACTGGTTCACTTGATAGATGTTTTAATGACAACAGCATTGTGGATTGTTGGTTGTGGAAATTCCAAGACTTTGTTTTCACATGCGTTCGACTTAAAGGACCAGTGTGAAGGATTCAGTTGCACCTGGTGGCGAGTTGGGAGATTGCAACCAACTGAATAATGACAAAGTAGAAGGTATATCTAAGCTTCTTCCTAAAACCTCCATCCAAACATGCACCACACAGAAAAATACAGACTGAATAATACTCGAATTACAGATAAAACGAGTGTTTGAACTTCGCTTGTATCAACAATATCAAGTCTGTTTATGCTCCAGTAAAACATTACCCACGTACATGTCGACCACACACTGGGCTCTGATCCTTTAGTGGCCAACCCACGATACACAAGCAGAAACCTCCCAGTATAAACCAGTGCATGGTTGTGTATTGAACTTCGGTTGTGTAATGTTTGACGTGTCAGCACTTACCGAGGGTCAGAGTCCTGGTGACACAATAAAAGTGGTTTGAGACGTGAGGAGATGATGGAGGATCAGGACTGTTTACAGGAGATTTGCTGAGTGAAGCATCGAGGACGTGTTGATGCTTTATAGTGTTTTCATGATTCTGTATCTGGAGACTGAAATCAACACTATGAGTTGTTTATATGTGTCATGATTGAGATAATTATGAATCCATTTATAATTTATTAATTGTAATATTCATTTGTCAGCAGTTAGTTAAAATGTTCTCTTAAATTTGATGGTAGAGGTATCAACATTACAACATTACCTATAGCATGTATAGGTTTTTATTTAATATACAAGATCGTCCGTGTATTAGTTTGATTATAAAGAACACAAACCACCGGTGTGTTGTTCTGGTTGTTGTTTTCTGCACAAGAGAACATGTACAAGATTACATTGTATTGATTATGACGTCTTCACACAGTTATCAGTTAGTTATTAATATTTACCTCGGCTCATGTGAAACGAAACTTAAAAAACACAGAGTCTCCGAGAAACCGAGTAAGGCGGCAAAACAACTCCGCCCTCTGGCCTAGTGTCACGCCATTTGTGTCTTCAGCAGCTAAATGCATGTTGTGTAAGGGTTCGAGAGTGAGTGAGAGAGAGAGAGAGAGAGAGTGAGAGAGAGAGAGAGAGAGTGTGAGAGAGAGAGAGAGAGAGAGTTAATGCACTGCTGTGTAGAATCTGTGTCGTTACAGCAGAGCAGCCGTTGAGAACAATACGGAAGGAAACACAAACACACATCAGAAGGTAAACACACGTACGAACACTTTCTTCCTGTTTGTGTTCCTGCACGTTAACGTGTGAGAATCGATAAACACAATTGACAATCGCGCTAACGAGCCCGAAGTACGTGACAAGCGACTCGACTTGTACGAACATGTACAAGATTACATTGTATTGATTATGACGTCCTTACACAGGTATCAGTTAGTTATTAATATTTACCTTGGCTCATGTGAAACGAAACTTAAAAAACCTCTGGCCTAGTGTCACGCCATTTGTGTCTTCAGCAGCTAAATGCATATTGTGTAAGGGGTCGAGAGAGAGAGAGAGAGAGAGAGTTAATGCACTGCTGTGTAGATTCTGTGTCGTTACAGCAGAGCAGCCGTTGAGAACAACACAGAAGGAAACACAAACACACATCAGAAGGTAAACACACGTACGAACACTTTCTTCCTGTTTGTGTTCCTGCACGTTAGAGCCCGAAGTACGTGACAAGCGACTCGACTCCGAACCCAATAAAAGAGCTGATATCAGTCCCTTGTTTCTCGTGAGGGGGAATTAAACTGCTTCCTCAACTGCTCACAACATTTGTGTCTGGCAGGAAACTCCCACAGCAAACAGGTCGGTTATCAGCGGCTGGCATCGGGTCGTCCACTGGTGCGTTACCTGTCGTAAAAAACACGCTAACGAGCGGCTGCTGATTGGTCGCCCAGTGGATAGATCGCAGACAGGCTGTCTCACAGTTTAATACGCAAGCTCGAGAAATGTCCCTGGGCGATAGAGTAAATCCTGCATTTTACATTTTGTGCGTTTAATGAGCTGTGTTTATTAGATTTTAGGACACACATGATTTTTCTCTTCTCTCTTTGTTAAAGTTCTGCAAAGTAAAACAATGAGGAAAACAAGAATTATATTTTCAAATCACTGTTTCAGTTATTAATTAGTAGTATGCTCTAGTTCCAGCTTCTCAAATTCAATTTTCCACAACTTCAAATTGAATATTTTGAGGTTTTGGACTTTGAGAGGTTCTGGGAAACGTTTCAGTGTTTTCTGTCACTTTAAAGACATAATTATTTGATTCATGCAGAAATAACAATGATTAAGATAATCAGTTCCTTCTCTAAAGTCTCTAGATGAATACTAATATTCTGCTTTAATGACCGAGGAGACACTTCTTCCTGAATTTTAAAAAGACCAAAGACGTTATTAGTGCACAGGAAATTACCTGAGGTCAACTTTTCCACGAAGCTTACCTTGTAATGCATCAATTACGACTCTGGCTCGGGGGGGGATTTCAGACAGGAAAGAGATTGCGAAGAAGGAAAGCAAGTCATCGTAGCAGTTGACAGATTGTTGACGTACTCGAGCCAAACACCCTTCCAACTGTAGGAATCGAATATGTGATGATATCAGCGTGGAGCCTGTTTCCTCCACCGATAGAAATCTCTGTTCCGAGGCCTCGGCAGCAAAGCTGATAATACAGAAACCACTTTGTTTACGTTCCTTTTCCCTCAAATCTGCTCCTGAATCTGCCCTGAGCAGCGTCTGAGGAGCTTATCACTCACCGAGTCGCCTTTAAGAGGCTCAATCAGCCATTAGCCACGGAAATATGGTGTTTGACCACCAGGTTCTACTGAGGTGCACTTCCTGGAAATCACATCTGCACACACACACACACACACACACACACACACACGTACAGCGAGGAATGAGCAGCCTCTTTGACCAGATTAGGGTTGATAGGAGTTTGTTGTCATAGCTCAAAGAACTACACACTGCTGACACACACACAGGGACACACACACACACAGGGACACACACACAGCGAGTCCGGGCCTGTTGAGGTCGAGCAGCGTATTAAAGTATTGAGTTGCAGCTACTGCTAATCCGCGGGAGAAACACTCCTTCATGTGCATACTTGTCCCTCGTTCCCTCTCCGTCTCCCCCTCCGTCAGTCACTCACTCACTCCTCTACGACTCCACTCTTCTTCTTCTTCTCTTTTTTTTTCTACCTCTTCTTCTCCTGTTTCCCATAATTGTCCGTCATCTCTCCCTCCCCCCGGGTTCCTGCCAGGGTCCTTCTCCTGCATGAGAGACTTCTGATTTTTGGCACCGAGTCTCGTTGACTCTCTTTTTTTTTATCGGATCTGATTAAATATCTCAGCAAATCTCGGCTCTCCTACAACTTAAATACACACATTCATGGTCCCCAGAGGATTTATCCCAGAGACTCATTCTGTAGCAGGATCTCACTAATTTGATTGAAATGTTTTGATAACTTACAGATGGATTACATTCTATACATATATATATGCAGGGTCCCCAGAGGATGAATCCTGGGGAATTACGCTGCAATTTCTATAGATATTCATGGTCCCCAGAGGATCTTTTCTAGAGACTTTATCTGTGGCACCACAATAAGTTTCACACTTGAGTGAAATGTTTTGACAACTTACGGATGGATTACAGTTTATACAGATATGCTTGGTCCCCAGAGGATGAGTCCTGGAGTCTGATCCTGCAGCTCCTCAACGAGCTTCTCACTCGTGGTGTCGAGTTAAATGGTTTTGACATTTCCTTGATGATTTGTCGTCGCCACTAAACCTCGAATCAAAGTCTGAGTTAATTATTAAACTCTGACCCGGTGTGAAGACATTTGGCCACTCGCCACAAACTAGAGTTTTCAGTTTCTCCAGCCTTTTGTGCACACGTTTGTTTTGGTGTTGCTGGACCACATGACCCTGAAACCACCTCTGGGTGCAAAGTGGACACACACACACACACACACACACACACACACACACACACACTGAGGACGAAGCAGCTGCTTACGTCAAGTTAGGGTTGATAAGAGTTTTAAGCTCGGTACAAACAATCAAGTTGACCCTCAAGATAGATAGAGAACCTGTCAATGCTCTGATCATTCGATTGGTCAGAATTTGAATTTTTCTTTCCGGTGATAAGCTCTATGGCGTCTTTCAGAACTCTCAAACACTAAACACAACCGTCACCTGTATTTGAATTTGAGAAGCTGGAACTAGACAAACTACTAATTAATAACTGAAACACCTGTAAACAAGACGTAGGTTGGATGAGACACACATTTCCGTGTGTGTGTCTCTACTGGACGCTGGGTGACAGTCTTCAGTTGTTTCTTGTGTGTTTAGGGAGATCTTCCACTGGGCTTTTCTGCACAGTATAACAGCATAGGTGTAACAGTATAGGCTACACCTGGTTGAGAACACAGCTAGGAAGACAGGAGTTGTTTTAGAGATCGACCAAAACCTCAGTTTTCCCAGCGTCTGATGCTTTTTTCATTTAGAAGATTCTTTCATAATCTTCAAGTTTCCCAAAGTTGCTGGAGTTCACCTTTTAAAGGCAGAACCCCCCAACTGGGACTTTGGTATTTTGGGGAGTGGCCCCGGCTGAAACCTGAGGCTCGTCCACTTCCACAGGATCTGCAGGAGAAGGAATGTTTTAAAGATTTACTCGCACCCGTTCATCCTCTTCTCCCTCCACTCGTACAGTAATCTCTCACTTTGTTCCCTCTGCTTCTCTTCCGTACGCTCTCTTTTTTTCGGGTCTTTTTTGGCCAGACACTCTATGACATGAACATCGGGCTATTTCTGTCTCCGCTTGTTGCTCCAAGACGAGTGAAGGGCTCCATTTGTTGATGTTATTGCAGCTGGAAAGTGTTTTTAGACTTGTGGTGTTACACACTGCCCTGAAGCCCAAACACACACACACACACACACACACACACAGACAAACACCGCTAAAAGGTGCCCTGGTATCAGTCTAGCCTGCGTTCACACACAAGGTCAAGCTGGCAGTGGCTACGAGCTGATTTCCAGGAAACAAGAGTCTTCTCTGTTTGATGGCGAACCAGCACGTGACCGGGCCTCATTAACAGCGAAGCCACAAACACAGAACCAGCTTCCTATCGGCCGAGACAAAGCCCAGAAGCCTTTGCTCCACGCGGAGCAGGAGGATATGATTACAGGTTTACAGTATTTATTGCTTTCCCAAAAAAATTATAATTGCAGAGAGCTTCACCGAGCCCAGTTGCTTTATGGCAAGTGTAGAGGTAAGGGTCTGTTTCCCATCATGGTTTCATTTCAGGATCTTAGAGGGTTTTCCTCCTGCAGGAACATGTCTGTAGTCACTGGGTTGTACTGATGTCTCAGAGCGGGTCAGGCTGAAGGTCGGAGGGTCTTCCAGGTCGCTCGCTGGAGGGTCTTCTACCCGGATCCCTAAATTCTCTGTAATTGGCCGTTCTGTCCTTGTGTCAATCCACCGTGACATCACTCATTGGTTTGTGAGCTGGAAGCCTAGAGTTTGGAATGTCGTCCGGGTCCCATTAAAGCAGAGGTAACTATATTTAGCTTTATTGGACAGATTTACGGGGGTCAAAGAGGGACACATGTCCGTGATTAATCCAGATGCATGTGTTTAATGTTATCAGGGGTCATCTCTGGGCCCCGGGGCCTGCATGCCACGCAGTCCCAACTATGACCTCTCCTGGGTTTCGCTCTTTGAGGAGGAATCCTACGTAATAGGTGAACGTAATAGCCGGGCTTATTTTGAATTAGGAGCGAGCGCTTTGAAGGAATCTTTCCAGGAATCTGTTCACTGGAGGCGAGCGGCGGAGGAGAAGAATTATCGTACAGGATGTCGTGTACATTCTGGATTGAGACGTCTGACTCACTGGAGAGAACCTACAAGTCTCGACTGTCGAGGAAACAGGTTTGAACCATCTGGACGAGCCCGGGGGCCGCGGAGGACTGGAATGAAGACGGGTTCACTCAATCTCCCGTCGCTTCGCTGGAGCTGAACACTGCACAGTGCTCAGTGTAGTCAGTAAAGTTCTTCAAAGGGCAAAGTTATGAGTCTAAAGCCTTAAAAACACTCGGAGTCTTCATATGAAACGGAGCATGGAGCTCTTAAAGTCGGACAAAGGCACAGAAACGGGTTGTGGGAATAATTGGCTTTGTCTTTGTAAGAAAAACCAAACTAATCCAGATCCCGAGTCATTAGCGTCGAGACGTGAAACATGCGAACGCGTCCAACAACAAACTCGTAAACTTAACACGACTCCCAGAGCTATAAAAACACGGGCACGTGAAATTACATTTACAGTACGTTTCAGATGCAAAAAAAGCAGAATTATGTTTAAATATGACCTAAAACCAACTTTATTCTTATTCCAAGTTCGATATATTCAGTTGTATTTGTGTTTTCTTTTCCTTTATAATCAAAACAATCAAATAGTTTCCTTTTTATATCTTTTTACCGGACGGTATTTTTCATATTCTCCACAAATGAGCTATGACTGATAAATGGAATGAGGTCGTTACCTTTTGATTAATGAAAAGGTTATTGTCAGTCAACTAAATCCTGTAAATCCTCTAATATGATGATGATGATGTATTTGAAGCCGGGTAACAACTTCAAGATGTGAATCATCTGCTGTGTTTCTGAGTCAGAGCTTGTTTCTGCCTCTTTGTCTCTGAAGCTGACGATATCAGCAGCAGTTTCTTCTCCTGCTCCGAGACGTGATAAACACAAGAACCCGATTCTTCATTGTGCCGAGCCGAGTTGTTTCACGTTTTCCTGGAAGTCTGATTCATGAAACGCTTTCTCAGAAACGCGTCGCCCGGCCACCTTAACGGTTCCACTCATGGCGTTTTTAATTTAGTGTCCCTGCCGTCGGCTCGGAGACCTTTCGCCCCTCGTGGATCAGGAGCTAACGACTCTGCGTTGGGTTCCAAACACAAACCAGATGCAAACAGTGAGTAAGAAAACACAGCGAGTGAATCGGACCCTACATGTCGGTGGAGTCGTGTCGAGTCTTAAACTCACAGCTGCTCACACGTCTCAGGCCCGAGCTTCCACCGCTGAGTGGAACATTCAGTTTATGCATGCAGCCTCTACAGCTGATTTCACTCTTTAGTCATCCAACGCTTTCCCGTGTGAGCTCTCAGGCATTATGGGCGTCGGCCTCGATGAAACTGGAAACACGTTTCTGCTGAGTCACAGCGACACGAGGCCGGGGACGCTCACACTGGATCCCTGAGTCCGACAAAATCCCCCTTTTTTAACCATTCTGGTTCAAATGCAGCCACATGCAGGGCAGTGAGTCTGTTGGCAATTTTCTCTCTCTCTCTCTCCTCAAGTGTGTGTGGTTGCGTGCGTGTGGGTGGGTGGGGTGGGGGGGTAATTTTCTGCTCGCAGGACTCGAGGAACGCCAGCCGAGAGCCCGGGCTCCAGACTGTAACTTATAGAGCTGTTAGTTCCCCCCCGTAGAGGGAATATAGGATACACTCAAAGTGATGGAGGGGCCCGCACTCACGTTCACACACACACACACACACACACACACACACACACACACAGACAGACACACACGCAGCAGCACAACCCCAGAGCGATCACGTCCAATTTGTAAGTTGAATTGAGTGTTCGGCGCTGGAGGAGCCGGCTCGACGCCAAGAGCAACACCACGGCCGGAGCTGGAGGACGTTTAGAAACTCTGGGTGGAATTAATCATCAGGATTTGGTAGCGGTTCCAAAAAATGTATGCGAGGGATTTATACCAGGGGGGGGGGGGCACTTAAGGCAAAACCCACAGGTGATTAAACCTGGAACTACTTTACGGTTACAAAGTGGACGATGTGGATAAATAGATAAATGTCTGCATGTGGTTCCAGTGACTGGAGAACCCGTTCGTCTCATCGGCTTCACACTGGACGTGTTGTTCAGAGCCAGAGGAAGTGAAGTGTGACGAGTTCAAGATCAATAAACTTTAATAAACTTTTAATAATCAGGCGACGTTCGGGTCCGGTTTCGGGTTCTGAGCTCCGCTGAACTTTGAGTAAACAGGAGAGCAGATTGGTCCGGGGTCAGCTGAAGGTCGTTCGCTCGCCTCGGCTCAACCACTGCAGGTCACTTCTACAGTCTGAGAGAGAGAGAGAGAGAGAGAGAGAGAGATTTGTGAAGGTAGAGAGAAGGATGAAGTGATCGTGGAGAAACAGACAAGGAGGCAAAGATGGATGTGGAGGTAGAAGTGGAGTAAAGAGACGACTGAGGGTGGATTTACAAAGTGAGAGAGACAAAAGCAAGGAGCGAGAGTAGGTGTGTTACTGAGTGTGTGTTACTGAGTGTGTGTGTGTGTGTGTGAGTACAGTATGTGTTGTATTTCCGTGTCTACATCTGGCCGACATTTAAGAGGCCACTCGCATGACACAGAGGAGGGGGGGGGGGGGGAAATGAAACAGAGACAGGAACAGATCTGAAGTTTCCACTCGGCCGTCGGCGATTAAACCTCAGAACGAATCCAAACCGACTTTTAAGACCTCGGACTCATCAAACCTGCTCATATCGGTTAATTGGGTTCGATACTTTGAGCTGTCCGGTCCGGGGGGGGGGCGGGGGAGGGGGAGTGACTCATCATATCGCCCGGTGTGTTTATATCTTATCTCGGTGATAATGGAAGGAGGCAGCGGTGAGTGACCTCGAGACTTTAAATTGTCTCCATGTGTACAACAATAACAGAGTGGTGTGCTAACAATGCTAGTTAGCAGGTACACGTACAATACACAAGTACACAACACAAGTACACAACACGTGTACACAACACATGTGCACTTCCTGCGTTTGATGCTAATTATAAAGTCGTTGGGTTCGTTTCTTCTCGTTTTTTGGTGACATCTGTGTTTCCACATTTTCTCTCAGGTGACGGAGAACATCATCTCCAAACAGACCTTCATAGGTGAGCATCACACACAGACACACACACACACACACACACACACAAAATACAACAACAACACACACTCATCTGAATCCCTGTCTCTGACACTCTGGCTCCTCCCCTTTCCCTCAGAGGCCAGAACGATGCCGCGCACCTTCAACAACTCGGGGACAAAGTTCCCGACCTCGGTGGCCCAGAGGCCGTCGGCCCACCTGACCCTCAGGGACACCAGCTCCCAAGGTGAGACACGTGTGTGTGTCTGTGTGTGTGTGTGTGTGTGTGTGTGTCTGTGTGTGTGTGTGTGTCTGTGTGATTCTTATCACAAGCAGGAACACTTGAAACAAACCTCAGTGTGATAAGAACTATCCAGGAGGTTGTGTTTCAAATCAGTTTTGTTTACGCGCAAACTACACAACCGATTTCCCGTAAAAGGGCGTGGAGGGGGCGTGGCCTGACCAGAAGAAGAACCCATCAAATGTTTTCACTTCCTCTCACGTGGCTGAGATGAGATGTTGTTCTTGGCAGAGAAACTCAAACACAAACAGAGGAGAACGTACAGAAGGTCTCGGTGAGGAGCTCACGCACCAGGAGGAAGAAATCCCTTAAAAATAAATCTTAAATGGCCTCACTTATCTTAATATCTTTGTCTAACCCCTTAATATGAACTCAGGCTGCTGGAATATAACTTAAATGAAGAGAGGAAATCCCTCAGTGATTAGTGGAAGGGCCGGCTGAGGATCATAAGCAGCATTAGGACGTGAACTTTAAGTCGTTCTCTCTCTATCAGAGTCCCTTATCCCTCGTTAACTTCACCTTAATGTCTAATATAAGTGGTTTTGATTTACAGTGAAGGATTCTGGGTCTTTGTGATTCATCCTGATTGTTGCTCTCGTGAAGTGGACAGAGACCGATTCAGTGACACAGACATTTATTGGGCCGGCTCCGCAGATAAGAATAATTGAGGGCATGTGTGTTGTAAAAGTTGTAAAGCTCTGGATTGTGTTTTTCATGCCTGTGTGTGTGTGTGTGTGTGTGTGTGTGTCTGTGTTTGTGTGTGTGCGTTATCCAGACCGTATAATTTCATTTGAGAGCTGGCATGCAAGCGACAAGGCGCTGAGAGTCTGGCAAAGGGCGAGCAGTGTGTGTTTGTGTGTGTGTGTGTGTGAGAGTGTTGTTTTGTGTGTGTGTGTGTGTGTGTGTGTGTGTGTGTGTGTGTGTCTGAGGGTGAGGTTCACACATTCAGCCGGGGTTTCTCAGAAGGAAGTAGAAGCGAGAGGAAAATCAAGGGTTGGAATCTTTTGAAGTTTCCTTTTCTATTGAATCAACATCATACGAATGTGAACTAAACAATAGCTGGTCACACACACACACACGCATACACAAAAATTATATAAACACAATTATTCAAGTAATTACTGCACGGCCGCAGCGATTAGACGTGCAACTTTTAAATTGTGTAGCGGCACCTGTGTTTGATGTGTTGCTCCTACGCAAAAGACAAACACACACGAGTGATTAGAAAAGAGTAAAACAGACAGGCAACAAACACACTAAAGATAACAAAATATGACCAGTTATCAAGAGTTGATATAATAAAGATAAAACTTACGATTCTATATGAATAAGCTTAATAAACGTACATTACGAGCAAAGAAAATATAACAATAAACTTGATAAAACCATATAAATAAATAACTGTTTGGAAATCAGTCTTTCACAATCTTTAAACTCTGTGGATTCGGACATTAAGAGTTTGAATCTCCGTCTCCGAGTTCTTGATTTAACCACGACGTTAAAATAAGTTATAGTTATTGCTGGAGGATTATTGCATCATATCAACCAGTCCAACACACACAGTGTTGATCTGTGGTTTGTGGAGGAGACACAGGAACAGAAACACAACACACTCTCCACTCTCCACACTTCAGATCCCACATGCTTCAACAAACTGCTGTCATGACATTCAATAAAGACGTAGTTTCACAGGTTATGACCGACATGTGCAAACATAACGGCCTCATACCCCCCCCACCAGTGTTAAATCTTTGTGTTCCTCACGAGGACCAAACAGCCGCGGTAATCAAACGCTTGTTACGACGGAGATTTGTTGAAGACGTTCTTGGACTTTTATTAAAATTCGGGTGAACGATGCGTTTCATTGCTCACTTCTGACCTGAAGAGGAAAACTGCTCCCGGGTCACACACTGAATTCTTTATCGCTTGAAAAGTTGTCTGTAGTGTAGTTTTATTTTAAGGCTTCATATACGAGCATCTGCTAACTTTTTATCGGAGCTTTAGGAGCCGTGTGGGCGACGTTTATTTACTTATGATAAATATAAAAACTGGTGAAAAATGAATCCAGGGTTTATTTTAACAACTCTCCAGCGACTTGCAGAAATATGTTTTGAGGTTTCCCATCCGTCCTGCTCTTGTGAACACGATAACTCAACAACGCTTTGAAGAAACATCTTCAAATTTGGTAGAAATGTTCACTTGGACGTACAGATCGACTGATTTCAGTGGAGAAAGGTCAAAGGTCACATATGGCTCTGAAAGCTTCTTTATGTATCTGCACCGGGCTGTAATTCTTGTTTCTCTGATCGTCTCTCATCGATGTTCTTCTTTCCTCTTCCCCAGCAGCGGGGGGGTTCCCTCCGTTACAGATCCCCACGGCCGGGCTCCACCAGTCCTGTCGCCACGTCGTCCGCTCGTGGGCCAATCAGAGCTTCGGCGCTCACCTGCACAACATGACCCTGACCAATGGGAAGCTGCGAGTGCCTCAGGATGGGCGGTACTACCTGTACTCACAGGTGATGACCTCACTCACTCTACAGGAGCTGACAGAAGTCATATTATTCCCATTTTAATATTTGATT
>NC_083657.1:2719581-2847081 GCF_963576545.1 Limanda limanda
ACGGCTCCTCTGAAGCCTCATCTTCCTTATGGACCCCTGGTGGCTGGTCACAGTATAGCTCATGAACCGTGATTTAAAATACACAAAAAATATGTTTTTTTTGTGTAGTTCTATGAAGTTTCTGATGAGTTTGGTTTCAATTAGTTATTTGATTAGATTAGACTGAGTTTAAAGATGGACGCCATGACTGAAGCCTCATTGTCCTCATGGACCCCTGGTGGCTGGTTACAGTATAGCTCATAAACCTTGATTTAAATTACACGATAAATACGTTTTCTCAAAGATGGTTTCTGTCACTTTAGGTTGTTCAAGGAAGTTTCTGATGAGTTTGGTTTCAACACTTTCTTCTTCACGTCATTTGACCTCCAGCTTCAGTTCTCACTGTGCCCAAGCTGCAGCTGACCCCTGACCTTCGACCTCTCGGCTCAGGAGCCAAGTGAAGTGGCAGCGCTTCTGTCCGGATTAAAAGTTAATTCCCAGGAAGTGAAACTTGAATTGGTGTCTGGCGTCGAACTGGTTTCCAGTGCGTGAGCTCGTCTCTCGCTGCCGTCGCGCTTCCTTTCGTCCTTTGAGGATAAATAAACAAGCCGTCCTTTGTTTTATGATCAAAAAACACAAAATGGAAACCACGCGGCCGCCCGCACACTGTGGGGCCCTGTCATCCCAAATTATCTTTGCATTTGATAACGGCTAAATCTAATTTTTGTTTTCAAAAAGAAAAGATCGAACGCCATCATCCTGTGAAGCAGCGTGAAGAGCGAATGGGAAACAACAGAGAGAATTCAGGATTTAATTCCGGGAGACAGTTTCATGATCTAACAGAAACACACACGGCTGGAAAAAGCTTTTGTGTATAAATGAGTCAAGGCGGAAAAAGCTGGTTCTGCCGTTGTTGTTGTTGTTGTTGTTTACTCGCTGGTGACTCGGTCGTGATGGAGGAAGAGGAGGAAACGTGGCAGAAGAGAAGCTTCTTCAGGTCTACGAGCCGGACTCCAGGTTTTCTGTCCGTGTGGATTCACTTTGACTGTGTTTGGACATTTTGCACGAGTGCAGTCACAAACAGAACGTGGACGTTTTAGGGAATTGACTCGTGACAAGTCAGAAATCAAGTGGACAACCCGACAGCCTCAGGAGCATCTGATCTCCACTCGCTACGACTCCAAACCAAACCGCACGTCTCAGGAATCTGTTCCAAACTCAGATCCAACTCCTCCGCTTCACTGACTGCAAAGGATTCTCTCCACTTTCCTTTGTTCAGAGGAATCCCGTCTCTATTCAGATGTAATCATCCTCAAATTAAAGCTGAGGCTTCTTCACAATCGCAGATTATTTCCAAATACGTTGAGCTGAAACGAGGGAAATCGAATCAGTGCGGCCGAGACTCAAATTCACAAGAAACCAGAAAGAAAATTCAAAATAAACCACATCAGCCGTTCAAGTCGGAATCAAACTCAGGACGTCCCACTAACCGCTGAGCCACCGTGCACAGAGGAACAGGCCCAGATCGAATTAGATTTATGAGAAAGCTGATGTGAAACAGGCTCTGGTCGTACGTACGTGAAATTATATACGTGCGTAAACACAGTCTGCTCTGAATCCAACACAAGGTCAATTTAATCAGATTTACCCTGAAACCAGGAAACACCACGGAGCACCGCTGTGGAACTTGGCAGATCACTTTGTGTAAGAGAATAATGCTGCGTGTAGAATCGACCGGCTGTAATTATATCCTGTGTGATTCTGATGCATGTGGTTTTGCACAGAAACGCACAAAAAGGCCTTTGAGCGCCAGATCGGTTTCTCCAGAACGTTCAGATCCGTTGGAAAAGTTCCGGAGAACGAGTCGGACGCGCTGCATCGATCATTTGTTCCTCATCAGACCTGGAGAGGGAAAGTGAGCCAGCACTTAGAAGGCCGGGGAGACAGAGGCCTTGAATAAATCAGCTCCGGGACGGATTTCCAGCTGCACACCGCTCCGAGCTCCCGTCCAAGATCCACGCGCACGTATCAAAAGTGACGTGGCGTCCTGAACAATAATACATATCTCAACACCAGGCTTCGTTCCAGGTCGACTCAGCGGACGTCCAAAAAGAAACCGACATGGAAAAACTGTTTCCTGCTGAATTCTGGAGAGAAACTCTGGTTTTTAATAACTTCTGAGTCTTTTTAACTGATCTACAGTTTAACAAATAGATTTTTGTATTTAAAAAAACAAGTAGAAGGCAACGTAAAAGTGCCTGGAACCTGTATTCTCTCAACTGACCAACAGGGGGCGACTCCACTGGTTGATACTATAGAAACAGTTTCCTGCTGAATTCTGGAGAGAAACTCTGGTTTTTAACAACTTCTGAGTCTTTTTAACTGATTTTACAGTTTAACAAATAGATTTTTGTATTTAAAAAAACAAGTAGAAGGCAACGCAAAAGTGCCTGGAACCTGTATTCTCTCAACTGACCAACAGGGGGCGACTCCACTGGTTGATACTATAGACGTCTATGAAATATGAAACATGACGTTAAACTAATCTCAACCTCTGAACATTCGCCTCAACACAAAGCATCATTTGAAGCTGAAGTTTTTAAAAGGTAAAAAGTTGCTTGAGCCGAACTTTTGTCCGAATTGGTTTCATGTCGTTAGCAGCTACTGCGAGTTTTCGTTAATTAATCAAATCAGAGTAACTTTCAACCCATTAAACCTGCAGCTCTTCTCTAGAAACACTGATGACTAACCGTCACCTCAGATCCACGTGGTTTTAGTTTTAACGATGCAGCTCAGTTTAACAAATAGATTTTATGATTAAAAAAAAGACGTAGAAGGCAACGTAAAAGTGCCTGGAACCTGTACTCTATCGACTGACCAACAGGGGGCGACTCCACTGGTTTATGTCGTTAGCAGCTACTTTTTTTTTTTTTTTATTTGACCTTTATTTAACCAGGAAAGTCCCATTGAGATTAAAAACCTCTTTTTCGAGGGAGTCCTGGCCAAAAGGCAGCAACAAATAACATATGTACACTCACAATATTACACTCACAACATATAAACAGAAATTAAAATGATAAAAAACAGTTACAAATAAATTAAAATTCATAAAAAACATCTGCAAGTAAAAGAAGTGGTCTGAAATGATCTCATCATAGATTTAAAAGCGTTCAAAGAAATCATTTCGTTAACTAATCAAGTCAAATTAACCTTCAACCCATTAAACCTGCAGCTCTTCTCTAGAAACACTAACCATCACCCCAGGTCCACACCGTGCCGTCAGTTCACGTTTGTTTAGAAGCAGGTTTTAGTTTTAACGATGCAGTTTTGGCCACACCCACGTTTCTCAGGAGTCACGACTCTAATCCCATGTTTCGCTGCTTGTTCCTGATCTAACATCTGATCTGCTGGAATCAACGTGGCTCAGCGGCTCCTCCAGGTGCAGCTCCACCAACCAGAGCTTCCATGCTCCAGGAAACAACATCTGGGGCTTATAAAATAAAAGATTACCATTAAAAATATGAAATTGATGCTCATTAAATAGTGAGCGAGGAAACACTGTGTGTAGCTGCACAGTCAGATTCAGCTAATTGTCTGAAACTCAGCAGCTGATGAAGGTTAATGAAATCCAGACCTTCAGAACCTGCTGCTAATTGGTTGAGTTCTGGTAAACTCCTGAGAACCTTCGAGATGAACCTCTTTACAGAAGTGAGGAGAGAAAACCTGCTCTTACTTTGAAAGAGTGTAACTGGGAGGATTATGGATTTTTATATGAATAGAGATAGAAGATTAACTCATGTACAGTTTGGTATTTTAATAAACTTTCCATCCTCACTACATGAAATCCAGTAGAATCCTCGAACCTCAGGCCTCAGAAGTTTCATTAGTTGCTTTACTTGCAGCAGCAGCTTCACCTGAACTCTTCACGGGTCCGGATCTGCTCCACGCTTCCTCCTCTCGCCCGATAACAGGCTGTGAAATGAGAGAATTTACAGCCACATTTTCAAAGCAGAGATATGTTTTCATAAATTAAACTGCACTCCGTCGTGCTTTGGCTTTTGTATTTCTCCAAAATATCACAATCGACAGAGAAGCCCTAAGACAACTTGAGCAGCTAATCTGCTGGTCTGCAGCTGTGATGGAGCCCAGATGTTTCTCCGGCCGCTGGAACAATAACCGACGTGTTTTCTATTTAACTCTCGGGGTCAGAAGGTTAATCAGGACCCGAGCTTCACCTTCACTTTGAGTTTGACGCCACATTCATGGAGGATTTTGTTATTTCTCATCTGGGGCTGGAAGGTTCGAGCGATAATTGCAGAGGCTGCGTGTGATTTCAACCTCGTGTGGATCCGACGTGTCTGTCGTCCGTCCAGTGAAGGATCCAGAACTTTGACGCGGAGGTTTCCTGGTGACGCTGATCCTGGGAAAACTCAACTCTCTCTCACGACAGGCCTTCGGGTTTTTGTTTCTGAAACCAACCCGAGCTTGACGTTCTCCTTGATTCCGACAAAAGAAAAATCACGTAGAAAGTCCAGCTAACGAGACCGAACACAAATATCATTAAAACCGTTATTGTCCGAACCAGTAAGGACCAACTGGGA
The DNA here is from genome assembly GCF_963576545.1 of Limanda limanda. Classification (NCBI taxonomy): domain Eukaryota; kingdom Metazoa; phylum Chordata; class Actinopteri; order Pleuronectiformes; family Pleuronectidae; genus Limanda; species Limanda limanda. The sequence goes on from NC_083657.1 coordinate 2,724,162, forward strand.
CCAGTGGGACGCACAGGACCACAGAAACACAGCTAGAGCTTCTCCTTCGTGAAATACAGTTTCCACTTGACGCACACATGATGTCGATAAAAGTGACAGTGAAGTAGATATAAATTCACGGCCGGCCCTTAGCCTCGATAACACCTGCTGCCAATACATCAATTTATACGACTCACCCAGGTGCTGGTATAAAGAATTTTATTTCAAGTCAAATGGGGCCTTTAAAATGACTGATGGGCATCTAACAGGCGGATGATTCAATGGTCCGTACGTCCACCACACGTTTCCTTATCTCCTCCGCTCTATGAAGAATCCAGCGTGGATCCACGGAGACGAGAGACGAGACGTTTGTCCTTCATGAGACACACACGAGTTTCAGGAACTTCGTTTGCAGGCGACTCATCGAAAAGGAAAAAGCTGAAACTGGAGGAATCGACCCGTTCGGTTTCTGAGTCGACTGAAAACGTCTCCGTCACTTGAAGCAAGAACTTCTCCAAGAGCAAGAACTTCAACCTAATGCAGTTCAGCGTCTTTAGAGCTGAAAAGAGATGTGAGATTAAACTATGAACAAGCTTTTGTCTCCACGTTGGAGACAAAAGCTTACCATCTGTTAAAAATGTTCTTCTTAAAAATCCAACCTAAATGAGATTTCTTCATCCAATTTACATTTTCTTTGCTTTAATTCATTATACGTACACTTAAAAAATAAATCTCAAATTATCCTTGTGTGTTTTATTTCTAATTTCTCAACATGATCAACGTGAACAAGAGCAACAACACAAACAAACTCGTCTCAACAAGGTTAAGCAAGGACTATTATGTCAGCTTAGCTTGAGGCAAACATTCAACTCATCTGTAAAGATATATATTTAGATGTATATATTTTATTTTCTATTTTAAATTTTTGATATTCTATTTCATTGTTATTCTATTTTTTTTCTTTTTTATTCTATTTTATACTCTTTCTATTTTTATTTTATTTTTTGGGGTTGAAATGACTGAGCATTGCTTAAAGAGAGTGTGTGACCCAAGCATTTCATTGACAGTGACTACTTCATGTTATCTCTGTTCATTTGACAATAAAAATCTTGAATCTTGAATCTTGAATCTTGAATCTTGAATCTTGAATCTTGAATCTGTGGTTTATCTTAATGTCTTGCTGATGTTTTCAGGCCAATCAGCACAAACCATCCACTTCTCTCAGATCGTGAAGTGAAAGCCACATGAAGAAACTATTCCAGTGACGCTAGAGTGAAGAAGAAGAAGAAGAAGAAGAAGAAGAAGAAGAAGAAGAAGAAGAAGAAGAAGAAGAAGAAGAAGAAGAAGAAGAAGAAGAAGAAGAAGAAGAAGAAGAAGAAGAAGAAGAAGAAGAAGAAGAAGAAGAAGAAGAAGAAGAAGAAGAAGAAGAAGGTCCATCAATGTCAAGTCGTGCAGATCGATGGACCAACTCAGAGAGAGTCTGTGTTTGGAAATGAAAAGAATGTTCAGTTCGTCTGCTCCGGGCGAAGAAGGGATGAGAATGTGTCCGTTGGAAGAAGAGTGCGAGGACGGGAGAGTTTTACTAATGGAGGAGATGAAGATTCCTCCAGGACGCCATCAGGCAGCGAGGACAGTCGGTGGAATCGTCGTCCTCCTCTTCGTCTCGCAGGTCAGCGGCAGGAGGAGGTTGAAGAAAGGTGAAACTTTGTGAGAAGTAGAGAAAGCAGCTGGTGTGTGGAGCCGATCCTCGGACTCACACAAACAACCCGGGTGGAGTGTTTATCTGTAATCTACCACATTAAAGATTAAACACACAAAAACAATCCTGACCCGTCGCCTGCAAACACTTTGAATGCAACTTTATTTAAAGAGTCGAGACGAACGTTTAGATAAATGAGGCCACGGCTCAGTTTTAACACTTTATCATCTTTCCCTGACCCGCGGTGTTTTCATAAGAGTGTTAACAAAAGAGCGATTGGTTATTTTAACCTGCTCCGCTAATACAGCACCACCCTTCCTGACCACACACACACACACACACACACACACACACACACACACACACACAAAACACACCTCTATGCAGCTGTTATCTTCATATCAGCATTCTCCTGATCTCACACTGCACTTTCCCTGTGACTCCACTTCTCTCTCTCTCACACACACACACACACACACACACACACACACACACACACACACACACACACACACACACACACACACACACACTCACAACGCTGCCGCACACCCTTCATATCTACAGCGTCTCCTGTATTATTACCCAACATGCTCTCTGTTTTCCTTTGACCCAGCCAGGAAATGAGTTTCATAGAGCTCACACACTCTCACACAAACACACACACACACACAAACACACACGCACTCACTCAGACACACACAGTAAACCCAAAACATCCTGAAGAGACTTAGAGGGGCCAGACAAGCGCTCGACCTGACACACACACACACAGACACACACACACACACACATTGAAGAACAATACTACAGGTTCAACCCTCGGCCCGGCTCCCGGCCTTTGGCAGTGGGACTTTCAGGGCGGGGGGGTGGGGAGTGGTGCAGTCAGAAACTCGCCGGGCACCGAGACAATGCGGTTCCTCCTGCAGCGGAGCGACAAACACCAGCGGGTTCTTTGATAAGGTCTCAACCAGCCGCCCAGGCTCGGCTTGCTGGGTTGGGCGCAGGAAGCCGAGGGAAACGACCCGTGGAGAATTGAGGACGTCGCCTTTTCACATGGACGAAGGTTTGTGAGAGAAATGAAAAAAGTTACAGGTGGAAAACAACTCGTAGGGATGAGAGAACACATGGAGGAGGAACATCGAGCCGAGGACGTTACAGACAAAACTGTGTAGGTTCCATGAAGTCATGAAGTCATGGAACCTACTACCGACAGAAATTACAAACGTGACACGTAAATGTATGTTCAAAAGGTAAATAATGAAACACTTGGGTAGTGAGACTTGTGACACTAGATGGTGATGTACTGTACATTAATGTGTAGTATTCTCTTACATGGTTTGCAGTTTTCGTCTCTATGTAATTGGATATATCAGTGTTTTATATCATGACAAAGGTAAAACTGCATAACCACTAAGTTAATTTTTGATATCTGTAATGTAAAATTGTATGATCATTATTTTTTATGTATTTTAACTTTTGATATTTGCAATGTACAGATGTTTTAAATGTTTTATATTGTTATTGTAATGTATGTTTTAAATGTTTGATATCTGTATGTATGTTTTAAATGTGGACCCCACTAAAAGAAGCTCTGTCTTAGGGCGGAGCTAATGGGGATCCTTCAAAATAAACAAATAAACAAACAAATTAAAACTTAAAGAAATCTTCCACGAACTTGGAAAAATGGGAATTTGGTGGAAACAAGTTGATTTTCAGGCCAAAGAAAATGTTTTCCTGAAACCAGCAGCTTGATGAAAGTGAGTCTGATGTGTGAGTGTGAACAAGGAGAAGGTTTGAGAAGAACTGACTGAGAAACTGTCTCAACCAGCTGCAGCTGAAGAGTGAAGCTGAACTGAGATCAGTTAAAAAGACTCTGAAGTTATTAAAAAACAGAGTTTATCTCCAATATTTCAGCAGGAAACTGATAAAATATGAAAACCAACGTGAACAGGTGAGTTTCTCCGTTTCTGTGGAGAACAAAATGGAACCGAGAGAAAAGTGATTACTGGACTTTATCTAAAACACAAAATCAAGCGAATGTTGAAAAAATCTGTTCTTTGTTCATAATCGTATAATTTTTTGTGTTGCCCCCAAATCAAACGAGTTTAAATCACTAAATACTTTCGATCAAATGTAGAAAAGTCGAGAGAGATTTCTGTTTTTCAAACCAACTTCAGTTGAGTCGGACGAATGAGACGGAGATTCAAGCAACGTTTTCGTCACAGGGGAGACACTCGATAAATCAACGACACGTTCAATAATCCTTCGTCAAGAATCAACTCCGAGTCCACGTGAATAAACCCGACATCTGCCGGCCGCTCTGGAAACACTCAAACACGTCCAGACGCCGAATGGGATCAATATGTGGGTTCATGTAAAGTTTCTGTGGCAGGACGTCGGTGTAAAAATAAACTTGTGGTCGATAGCGATCTGGGCCACGCCGAGGGAAAATATGGGAAAAATATGGAAAACAAACAAGTTGGAAGAAATCGAGTTTGTTTCATATTCTTGGCGATATTTTAGACCGACAGTTATTATGGGAGAAATGTGGGTTGAGTTCAGAAATGTAAATGGATGCAGAGGAAACGTGGTGAAGGCGAGTTCCTTCACATGAGACGGGCGAGACGGATTCTGCCCAAAATGAAATAAAGGTCCAGTGGTTGTTACTGTAATCGAATACTTGTGTAAACTCAACACAGGCAGGAGCAGTGAAGCAGCAAATATAAGTACAGTGGTACATGTGTGTGGTACTGTAGTAAACTGTACTCAGACTAAAGTACCTCATGGGTAGAGTGGGAACAGGCCCAGAGCCGATGGGGCCTCGGCTTTAGTGTGAGATGCATTATCATTTTTAAAAGAGGGGATCGTAAAAAATAGTAAACACGAGTAAAAGTAACACACAAAAAAAACACACACACACCAGGAAATATAAAATATGTAGAATTCTTATAAATGTCCACGTGTACAAAATAATCTAAACGGCTGTAATCAATCAAGATCATCCGCTGGAGTTAACGAGAACATGTTTAAATTCTACGCTTGGCAACAGGAGACTGAAACGTCACCCCCCCACCCCCCACCCCCCCCACACCCTTCAGCACACACATGAAGACACGTCAACATTCCACAGATAAATATAACGATTTTCCCGCAGCTGGATTCCATCAATCCAGATGTTTCTGTTTTACCGGCCGCGATTGTTTCAAATGTCAAGTTTCATATTCGGTCGAGATCCGATCATATTTGTGATCTTATCGTCTGGTGAAATCTTTTAGATGTTCATCATGTTTCAGAATCAGAAGAAAAATATTAACGCAGATGTTTCTCGTCACTTCTGTACATGAGCAGAATCGTGGTTATCGTCATGGTGACGTCTGTGTTTACCGGAGAATCTGCAGTGAAACACATTGAATCTAAATTAAAGATCATAAACATTATTTATTAACCTGCAGTTTGAACTCGTCTCAGTTTCAGAGTCTGTTGAGTTTCATAGAATCTGTGGAGCGTGAAAGTGACATGAAGAAGAAACACTCAGAGGAGAGCAGCTGTAACACACTGCAGATTAATAACACACAAAGTCTTTAAATAACACAAACAACACTTTAATGTTGCAGCTGCAGACGATGGAACCATTTGAATTATTTTTATATTTTGATGATCTTTTGTGTTATTTTAAAATCGTAACTTCACTTATCAAATAAAGGTATTAGATTTATCATGTTTATATTAATTGTATTCATAAAATGCTGTATACACTTATTTCCCTATTATTATAGTTTAATAAGTAAAATAAGGTGCAGAGATGGAAATACTTAAATAAAGCAAAACAATTAAACTTATTTGATTTTCCTGTGATAAACCAGTTTAAATAACAGTTGCTGAGCTACAGTTCAAGTCTTTGTTTTCTTACTGTGCAGAAGAAGAAGTGAAGTCAAGTTAGATTTGTAGTGAAAAATATGATAAAAATTAATCTGGTTCAAACTGCTGCAGCTTGATGATCATGACACCTGAGCCTCAGATGTAACTGAGTACTTTTACTCCATTACTCCACTCAAGCACATATCATCAATCTGTACTTTACTTTAATAGATTAATTTACCTTCACTTGTCTTTCTTCTCCACCATATTGTTACAAAGCGCTGTGTGTTACATATTCAAATAATATTTAATATTTCTAAGAGTAATCAGTACTTAGAGGGGAACTGGACCAATCAGAGCGGGCAGGTAATCAGCGTGACTCCGCCTCCTGCAGAAGCGTCAGTAGGAAACACCTGAGAAGGATTCAGATTAATTAGGTAATAGGTTACACTCTGAAAGTATTTACTTTTTAATACTTTGTGTATTTAAATCCAAGTTTTCACTTTTACTCAAATAGAAAAGTAATATGTTTTAGTACTTACTCTGTGATATTAAAAACAACGTCCACATCTGGATAAATCAGAAGTTTAGATGTGACTGTGTGTACAGTTCATTTTATTACATGTATATAAAATCTGGATTGACACTCAGTTGAGTTCATACTCCTCATAAACCACATTCAAATTCACTGGATCCAGATTTTATATTTGGATCTGCACCAAATTGCCCACATTCATAAATATAGAATCGAATCAAAGGCTCATTCAGATTTCTGGGTTTGAAACACTGGTGCTTTTCTGGCAAAGACACCGAATGTCACTGGGGGAGAAAAACACAGAAATGCAAAACATGACAAAAACAATTCATAGCAAAAGTCGCATTGAACAAACATTAAACGTTAAAAAGTTTAGAAAAAACCTTCGATGGGACTCGGGCGCCGTTTCTATAAAAAGCTGATATCTGTTACATGTTCCACTCAGTTACACAAAGTGCCCGTTCCGATCAGGAATCAGATCTGAGGGCGCAAACTGGCGCCAACTTCAGGACTTCAAGGAATGTTTCGTTATCCACGGAGAATAAATCACAACCAGCCAAACGCCGAGCGGGAGGAGAACCGATCTGATTACCAGCACGGGTCCGTCTCGTCTTTCGTGTGTTCTGGAGATTCAGAGATAGTCGTCCACGCTCCGACCTCAGCCTCCGACCCCGAGTCCAGCATGTGACGTTTCCAGGGTCTCACCAGAGGAACCAGGGATTCATGTGGGACTGGTTCTCTTCCAGATCAGACCCAGAGCTCGGTATCCTTCTCTGGATCCAATCAGGCTCCGCTCTCTTCTTCCAACGCAGGAGCTTGTAATCATTTCGCCGTGTGAGCTCTTAAAGCTAAAGCGGTGCACGTGTTAGCACTTCAACCGGGAGTTATTCAGATTAACCACCAGGAGAAACACCGGGCTAGTAACCGTTGGTCCTGACACCGAGTCCAGGACGGGTTCAGACTGTTTGATTAACTCTGAACTTCTGTTCCGATGTGAAAGGTCCGGGCTCTCGAACACGTTGATGTGACTTCTCAACCGATCTCTGATTCCATCGGCTCTCGTCTGCGGTGGTTTGGACTCCGGGGGGAAACCGAGGATATCTTGGGGCTTCCGGTGCAGACAGACCATCAGCGAACCAGGAGTGAGTCTTTCTCTCGATTGGCAGGGACCGAAAAAGTTCGGTTGACAGGTAACGTCAACGTGTTCGAGAGTCTGGACCTTTCACATCGGAACATTGGTTCAGAGAAAGGATCTCTCTCAGGGGACCACGACTAACGAGCTCTTAAAGCTAAAGCGGTGCACGTGTTAGCACTTCAACCGGGAGTTATTCAGATTAACCACCAGGAGAAACACCGGGCTCGTAACCGTTGGTCCTGACACCGAGTCCAGGACGGGTTCAGACTGTTTGATTACTCCACTGAGATCCTGTCTCTGAACTTCTGTTCCGATGTGAAAGGTCCAGACTCTCGAACACGTTGACTTATCAACCGATCTCTGATTCCATCGGCTCTCGTCTGCGGTGGTTTAGACTCCGGGGGAAACCGACGATATGCTGGGGCTTCCGAGTCTTTCTCTCGATTGGCAGAGACCGAAAAAGTTCGGTTGACAAGTCACGTCAACGTGTTGGAGAGTCTGGACCTTTCACATCGGAACATTAGCTCAGAGAAGGGATCTCTCTCAGGGGACCACGACTAACGAGTAATCAAAGAGTCTGAACCCTTCCTGAACTCAGTGTAAGGAAGTGTAGGGGGGGGGGGGTGTTGGATCGGTTTCGGGAGCTTGAAAACTCCGGAGCAGTGTGAACCATGAACTCAAAGATATGAATCTGGATCCTTCTGAGACTCGTTATAGAGACAGGACTAAAAAAAAAACAGTCAATTAAATTAATGTAATGCATGTAATCAGATTACTCTGATGCCGTCACGCTGCCCACAGTCTTTACTGGTCGTGGGGGGGGGGGGGGGGGGGGGGCGTCACCAGTCGACCCAGTTCGTCCTGTGGCTCATCAGTGGTCGTCATGGTGACGGCTCAGTCACATCACCGAGCTGACACATGAGCAGCGGCTGGAGCTGTGGGAACCTCCACCTCAGAACCTCAGGTGAGGCCAAGAGGGCAGAGACGCTACACTGCCGAGCGGATTGGATTGCATTCCTTGCAACACAATTACACACACACACACACACAGACACACACAGACACACACTCTACATAAACTCCCCCTGAAATATTTGCTGGCTTTATCTTGCCCTCAGGAAATGCACTCACACACAAAAACACACACACACACACGTCATCTCCTTGCATGTTTCCTTGTGCTTCCTGCTTCTCTGACACACACACACTGTGACACACACACACACACACACACACACACAGACACACACAGGGAGGAGATGAGCTTTGACACTTCAGGGTGTACGGTGACACCTTGAATCGGCCGATTACAACATCCAAATGTTTGCGCTGCGTTGTAATGTGCACCGGGACAAAGGCCTGGGAACGGAGAGAAGTGAGGTAAAGTGTCTCCTGGACGACGAGGGGACGGAGAGAAAGAGACGGAGAAAAGAAAGAGAGAGAATCAAACGGGTTATTAAAAGAAGAAAAGAAAGAGAAGAATGAGAAACTCTGACCTCATCAGGAGCAGTTTACCTCACAGGGACCAAAACCTGGTGCTCATGAGGGTTCACATCGTTTCTGGAATCCTGGTTAAGGTTTGGGTTAAGGTAAGTTCCCGTGTGTGTGTGTGTGTCTGTGTGTGTGTGTGTGTGTCTGTGTGTAGTTGAGGTGTGAGATGCCACAAGCAGCTCAGTAACTCGAGCTCCATGTGAAGTCTCAGTCACAGGAACTGAGCTCGAGAATAAACTGAGTCATTACGAAGCAGCTACACTGATGCTCATGTTCCCAACACACACACACAGTTAATCAAGTCCAGCCGCACACACACACACACACACACACACACACACAAACAGAAAAGTGAATTCAGTGACACACACACGGCCGCCGCCAAGCAACAACTGAATCCATATGCAACACACCCACACACTCATGAGGTCGCTCGTCCTCTTCGATCCAGATTCCTTCTCACAGAGATCATGTGACCGGAAGACGAGCCGCGACTCGCCGGCGGAGACGCTGAGTCAGCGAGTGTCACCCCCCCCCACGAAGGGTTCTGAGGTGAGAACATAGAACCAGCGCGAGGTCAGAGAAGAGTCTGACCTCCTGACCTCCAGGATGTGAGGGATCCAAACTACCATCTTGTTTCTAGAAGATGTTCAACTTGAAATATCTTCTTTTGCCTGATTTTCTGTCCTAAACCCAGAAATACTTCAGAGCAGTTTGAAACTCTCGTGGTGAGGAAGAGGAGGAGGAAGAGGAGGAGGAAGAGGAGAAGGAGGAAGAGGAGGAGGAAGAAGAGGAGGAGGAAGAGGAAGAGGAGGAGAAGGAGGAAGAAGAGGAGGAAGAAGATGAGGATAAAGAGGAAGAGGAAGAGGAAGAGGAGGAAGAGGAGAAGGAGGAAGAAGAGGAGGAGGAAGAGGAGGAGGAGGAGGAGGAGGAGGAGGAGGAGGAGGAGGAGGAGGAGGAGGAGGAGGAAGAAGAGGAGTATAAAGAGGAAGAGGAGGAGGAAGAGGAGAAGGAGGAAGAAGAGGAGGAGGAAGAGGAAGAGGAAGAAGAGGAGGAGGAAGAGGAGGAGGAGGAGGAAGAAGAGGAGGAGGAAGAGGAAGAGGAGAAGGAGAAGGAGGAAGAGGAGGAGGAGGAAGAGGAGGAGGAAGAAGAGGAAGAGGAGGAGAAGGAGGAAGAAGAGGAGGATAAAGAGGAAGAGGAGGAGGAAGAGGAGAAGGAGGAAGAAGAGGAGGAGGAAGAGGAAGAGGAGGAGAAGGAGGAGGAAGAGAAGGAGGAAGAAGAGGAAAAGGAGGAAGAAGAGGAGGATAAAGAGGAAGAGGAAGAGGAGGAGGAGAAGGAAGAGGAGGAGGAGGAGGAGGAGGAGGAGAAGGAAGAGGAGAAGGAGGAAGAGGAGAAAGAGGAGAATTCATGACATAACCAAGAAAGAAAGTCATAATATCCCAAGAAGATTATTTTAGGAATAATGTTCTGACTTTACAATCATGAAATTACATTAATTTTCATTTTTTAGTGACGTTTAAACCAGCGTTCGTCTCTAATATTCATCAGGAAACTTTTCATAAATATGAAGAATTCCTCTTTGGTTTGTTCTCGACGTGAAAACCACTCAGCAGAACAACAGCTTCAGTTGCTAAGTAACCAAAACATGGGTTTGGGGTCTTTCAGCTTCATAAAACCAGGTATTTAATAAAGTCAGAAACCAGGAAGTAAAGATCCGATCACATGACGAGACCACTCACTCTGTTCAAGTTAGTGAAATAATTTAGTAGAACAAACAATTTTTACATTCACATAAATTACAGATCGGAGAGAGACGCTTCATAGTCACAATCTCAAAGTAATCACAGACAACACGTTGCCGGGGGGTTCCCAGGCTTTCATTGTGGAGTGTAAGTGTGTGTTTGTGTTGTGTGTGTGTGTGTGTGTGTGTGTGCATTAGATCCTCTTCTCACACTCCTGCATCCTTCATCCTGAGGCAGCCGGGGAGGAAGAGGAGGAGGAGGAGGAGGAGGGAGGTGACGGAGCATCCATCAGCTCGGCTCAGAGCTTTGTCCAGGCTCGCTGGGACGGCCGGAGGGTTAGGCACCGAGCTCCCCAAACTCCTCCTCCACCTCCTCCTCCACCTCCTCCTCCTCCACCTCCTCCACCTCCTTCAAAAGTCTCTCTCTTTTCTCGGTGGAAGAGAAACAAGACGGCAAACGAGCAACGACAGAACAGAAAAGGCCCAAAAGAAGCAGATGTGAGATTATTCCATTGACTTGTTCCTCCTGCGTTTCTGTCCCACTTCCTTCTGGAGTCCGAACACCAAACTGGGACCAGCAGCTTCCCAGTGGATGAGTCATTGTTTCTACCGAGCGCCGTTCGGTTTCCAGTGGGACGCCAAAAACAAAAAAAAACCAGCCTCCAACTTACTGAACAGAAACAGAAATCCATTGTTCGACAATCACCTTTTCCAACTGGAGCTCGACTCACTTGGCTTTTGACTTTAACAGTCAAAGTTGAACAGATAAAGGTGCATTTCGAGTAAGAGCTGGTGTTGTGTTGTGTCCCCCCCCCCTCTGGTCAATAGAGGATGGATGGATGGAGGGATGAGGAGGAGGAGGACGTGGGAGGAGGACAAGGCTCAGTTGAAGAGGATGGAGTCCGGGTCTCTGTTGGCGATCTGTGCCATGTGTTTCAGGATGTCCTTCTTGGTGATGATTCCCAGCAGCCTCCTTTACACAGGGAGGGAGAGAGAGAGGGAGAGAGAGAGAGAGAGGGAGAGAGAGAGGGAGAGAGAGAGAGAAACGTTAGGCAGAAGCAGATTCCTTCCCCGAGAGTCAGAGGAAGAGACAGAAAGCAGAATCGCACACATCAAGGGAACACGGGAACATGGGCGAGCAACACGCCAAGGCCGAGATCACACGAGAGACGATCACAGGCGACACCGCGGCGCCGACCACGCTCAGCTTCACCGACGGGACGCCCCCTGGAGCCGGGAGGTGGAAACTGGGTTTGTGACGTGCGGCAAAATCTAATCTCTCAACACAACTAGGGATGGGGCGAAAAATCGATTCAGTTACAAATCGCAATTCTTGTGGATTTTAAAATCGCCATGCTGCCTCCAAAATCGATTTAAAAAAAAACATATTTATTGTTCTATACGGGGGGGATATATGGGGGGGGGGCAAGTTGACCAGCTCTTGTTTTTGCACAAGAATCTAAACATACCCAAGCACTAGCTTTGCATCGCCTACATGCAAACAACAATGAAGCATAGCCTACTTTTTGTTTATGTCAAAGTTGAAATAATGAATGAACTTTTATTCATTGTATTTAATTTACCTTTTATTTATTGTTTAAAAGTAGCCTAAGTGGTCATTAAGTTAATGTTAATATTTGAAATAAAACTTGTAAAGCTCTAAGTGAATTTTACTGTGTTGTATTTGTACTATGATTCAACTTTTTTCCATGGTCCAATATTTAAAAAAAATAATAACCAAAAGAAATCGCAGGAAATCGTAATATCGAATCGCAATACTTACAAAATCGCAATACCCAAAGAATCGCAATACATATGGTATCGCCACCTAAGTATCGTGATCGTATCGTATCGGGAGGTCCCTGCAGATTCCCGTTCCTAAATACAACCTTCTGCTCCAATTCAAAACAGCACCGGTGTTTGGCAGGAACCAGTTCAGAGAGCAAATGTATTAAAGACGTTTTTTCTATTGGAACCAACGGGATAAACACGGGACATTTAACCCTTAAATTATCATTATCAACACCTCAGAGGCTAAAGTTCAACAAAACCTTTCTTAAGTTTGAATGAACTGGTTAATTACAGTAACTTCTGTGTGAGAAAAGTTGATTAAAATCCAGTTTTCAGCTGATTTGGCCTCTTTAAAATTATAAAAGCACAAATATTCACGGCCTCAGTCGGATCCCTTCAGGCTGAGAATCACAGACGGGTTAAAGAAAAGACAGATGCTCACTCATCCCCTCACGAGTGTGTGGAATCCCGACAGGCACAGAGAACTCAACACAAGGAAAAGGATGTTTTTATGATCTGTGTCATCGTTTTTTCTGAGGAAGATTCTTTCAACAGCGCAGAGAAATGAATCCTGACTCATATCACGGGAGGAAGAGAAGCAGCCGATGGGCTTTTCAACTGGGAACCTGCAGGTTTCAACAAGTTCAATGTGAAGAGTGGATGAAAAGAGTTATAAGAATTACATACAGTTTTTAGTTCTGTGTTTTATCTATCAGCAACAACAAAAACACACAACTGATCCCGAACAAGTCGTTTGTACTGCGTTCTAATGTCTGTATGTTTGAGAAAAACGACAAAACCTACAAACTATGCAACAGAAAAACGACAAAACCTACAAACTATGCAACAGAAAAACGACAAAACCTGCAAACTATGCAACAGAAAAACGACAAAACCTACAAACTATGCAACAGAAAAACGACAAAACCTACAAACTATGCAACAGAAAAACGACAAAACCTACAAACTATGCAACAGAAAAACGACAAAACCTACAAACTATGCAACAGAAAAACGACAAAACCTACAAACTATGCAACAGAAAAACGACAAAACCTACAAACTATGCAACAGAAAAACGACAAAACCTACAAACTATGCAACAGAAAAACGACAAAACCTACAAACTATGCAACAGAAAAACGACAAAACCTACAAACTATGCAACAGAAAAACGACAAAACCTACAAACTATGCAACAGAAAAACGACAAAACCTACAAACTATGCAACAGAAAAACGACAAAACCTACAAACTATGCAACAGAAAAACGACAAAACCTACAAACTATGCAACAGAAAAACGACAAAACCTACAAACTATGCAACAGAAAAACGACAACCTACAAACTATGCAACAGAAAAACGACAAAACCTACAAACTATGCAACAGAAAAACGACAAAACCTACAAACTATGCAACAGAAAAACGACAAAACCTACAAACTATGCAACAGAAAAACGACAAAACCTACAAACTATGCAACAGAAAAACGACAAAACCTACAGACTATGCAACAGAAAAACGACAAAACCTACAAACTATGCAACAGAAAAACGACAAAACCTACAAACTATGCAACAGAAAAACGACAAAACCTACAAACTATGCAACAGAAAAACGACAAAACCTACAAACTATGCAACAGAAAAACGACAAAACCTACAAACTATGCAACAGAAAAACGACAAAACCTACAAACTATGCAACAGAAAAACGACAAAACCTACAAACTATGCAACAGAAAAACGACAAAACCTACAAACTATGCAACAGAAAAACGACAACCTACAAACTATGCAACAGAAAAACGACAAAACCTACAAACTATGCAACAGAAAAACGACAAAACCTACAAACTATGCAACAGAAAAACGACAAAACCTACAAACTATGCAACAGAAAAACGACAAAACCTACAAACTATGCAACAGAAAAACGACAAAACCTACAGACTATGCAACAGAAAAACGACAAAACCTACAAACTATGCAACAGAAAAACGACAAAACCTACAAACTATGCAACAGAAAAACGACAAAACCTACAAACTATGCAACAGAAAAACGACAAAACCTACAAACTATGCAACAGAAAAACGACAAAACCTACAAACTATGCAACAGAAAAACGACAAAACCTACAAACTATGCAGCACAAACATAAAAACTCACTTTAAAAGGCCATTGAAATTAACGTTGAGGTTATTAAGAACAACTTAAACACATGTTAAACCTTTAAAGCTCATTTCTTGGGGTATTCAAGACTAGGGTTGCAAAGGGGTGGGAAGTTTCCGGTCAATTTCCGGAAACTTTCCGGAAACATTCCATGGGAAGTTAAGCTCGGGAATTTTGAATATCATTACTGGGGAAAATATATTAGCATGCTGATTGAGGATTGTTCATCTGTTCATCTAGCCTATTTCCATTCATTTATCCATCAATTGTAAAATATGTTTACAGACGATTCCAATTGTTTGGCTAACTATTTATATCTCTGGCATTGCATTAGTGTTTTTTTACAAACTTTTTTCTCATCTTATTCTACAGAACAATGCCACGTGCACTCTCTCATGTGTGGAGACATTTCACCCCATCCAATGTAGAAGGAAAGGCTGTGTACATTTGCAAATACTGTGCAAAGACCTATGTTAAGAATGACACAACGATGCAGAAGCATATAGTCAAGTGCCCAAAGTTTCCTCAGGGCTCAAATCAGCCTATGACAAAACAAAATGTTTATATTTATGTCTGTATATGACAAGGTAAATACAGTTAGTATAAATTACCCACACTAGTTCCAGTTTATTCCCGTTAATTCCCGTTAATTCCCGTATATTCCCGTTAATTCCTATGGAAAGTTTCTAATTTTGAATATTCCCGGAATTTTGCAACCCTATTCAAGACTTACATTTCCTGCTCTTAACTCCCACAACAGATAACAACACGTCGAGCTGGAACTGGAGACGAGACAGTCTGGGAAAATACCTGCTGTCCTCCCAGTGCGTGTTGGAATGAGCAGGATCCATCTTACATGTCGAGCGGGGGGGGATCAGAAGCTGCTCTTCAGCCTCCAGCTCTTTCTCCTTCAGTGTGTGTGTGTGTGTGTGTGTGTCAAACTTCATCTTCACTCTCAGGCGCTGAGTGATTGATGAAGCTTCACGTGAATATAAAACACACACGGACGTTTTCCTCTCTCTAATCCCAGCTCCGCTCTGGATTCTACTGTCACACATGGATCCACTCGGGGGGGAAATCGCAGCCTCTCTGTTGTTGTTGTGGACGAGCATCTGCGGCAAACGTGTGCGACTCGTGCTGAAGCCATTGTGTGTCTGTCAACAGCCAATCAGCAGCCATGTGCACTGTCGGGGGGGCCCCATGAGCAAGGCAGCGAGTGACCCTTCAACTGTTCATTTATGATAATGTGTTCTGGTGGAGATAACCCGAAAGAAGTCAACATGAAGGATTCGGTTTAAATTAGTGCCGCAATAATCCAAGAAGTCCACCCAACACACACACAAAACACACACACACACACACACACGAAACACAGACACACACTTGTCTTTTGAGTGCATGACATAACTTACTAGTGAAACCTTTCCAACCCTAACCCTCAACCTTCTTTAATTCTACATTTCTATATTTGATAGCTATTTGTTTAAAGATTTGTTAATTTTTGTATCTATACTTTTATAACAAACATAATCACACTTAGGAGGAGAAGAGGAGGAGGAAGAAGAGGAGGAGGAAGAGGAGGAGGAGGAGGAAGAGGAGAAGGAGGAAGAAGAGGAAGAGGAAGAGAAGGAGGAAGAAGAGGAGGATAAAGAGGAAGAGGAAGAGGAGGAGGAAGAGGAGGAGGAAGAAGAGGAGGAGGAAGAGGAGGAGGAAGAGGAGGAGGAAGAGGAGAAGGAGGAAGAAGAGGAGGAGGAGGAGGAGGAGAAGGAAGAGGAGAAGGAGGAATAGGAGAAGGAGGAAGAAGAGGAGGAGGAGGAGGAGAAGGAAGAGGAAAAGGAGGAAGAAGAGGAGGAGGAGGAGGAGGAGGAGGAGAAGGAAGAGGAGAAGGAGGAAGAAGAGGAGGAGGAAGAGGAGAAGGAAGAAGAAGAGGAGGAGGAGGAAGAGGAGAAAGAGGAGAATTCAGGTCTTAACCAAGAAAGAAAGTCATAATATCCCAAGAAGATTATTTTAGGAATAATGTTCTGACTTCACAATCATGAAATTACATTTATTTTCCGTTGCAACGTCCCAGCGTTGCAAAAATTCCGGGAATTTTCAAAGTTGGAAACTTTCCATGGGAATATACGGGAATTAACGGGAATATACGGGAATTAACGGGAATTAACGGGAATAAACTGGAAATGTTGTGGGTAATTTATACTAACTGTATTTACCTTGTCATATACAGACATAAATATAAACATTTTGTTGTGTCTTAGGCTGATTTGAGCCCTGAGGAAACTTTGGGCACTTGACTATATGCTTCTGCATCGTTGTGTCATTCTTAACATAGGTCTTTGCACAGTATTTGCAAATGTACACAGCCTTTCCTTCTACATTGGATGGGGTGAAATGTCTCCACACATGAGAGAGTGCACGTGGCATTGTTCTGTAGAATAAGATGAGAAAAAAGTTTGTAAAAAAACACTAATGCAATGCCAGAGATATAAATAGTTAGACAAACAATTGGAAGAATGCACAGTGGAGCGTGTGCTGCATTCCATACATCTTTAAAATAGAGTTTTGAATGATGTTTTTATTGCCCAGCGTTTCATTTGCATAGTTGTTCCCGGGCTTAATATTCCCGTGGAAAGTTTCCGGAAATTTACCGGAAACTTTCAGCCCCTTTGCAACCCTAATCACACTAGACAAAAAGCTGAAGTGTTCAGTTTTTGAGCAGATTCTTTGCAAAGAACATTTGCTCTCGTTCCCTCAACTTGAGACAAAACCCAAGTTCGACCAAAAACCCAGAACTCAAACCCGAGCTGCTGCCAAAGTTCCTGCAGAGAAATGAATCCAGTTTATTTATCTGAGGCAGAGAAAGTGACGGAGAGAAACCACAAGTTGTGTCGTGTGTGAGCGGCTCCGAGCCAGCGATGGAAACTCACACTGGTTCTGTGCCGTCGTGAAAATATACTTCTCAAATCCCTGAGAGCTTTGTTTGAAAAATGTCAAACCTCCATATAAACAACTGTGGTGTGTGTGTGTGTGTCTGTGTGTGTGTGTGTGTGTGTGTGTGTGTGTGTGTGTGTGTGTGTGTGTGTGTGTGTCTGTGTGTGTGTGTGTGTGTGTGTGTGTGTGTGTGTGTGTGTGTGTGTGTGTGTAAAACATGGACATGTAACATAACACTGATTAAGTTTATTCTCACTGGGCTTTATCTTTTCTTCTGGTTTGTCTGAATTTAATTCTCCAGATTAACATTGTTCTTTTTGTCAGTACAGTCTCGTCATCACCACCACAAAGACACAAACTGGACTGTGTGTGTGTGTGTGTGTGTCTGTGTGTGTGTGTGAGATATGTTCGTCTGGAAGATGTTTTTAAAGATAATGACAATTTCGGGGATGGTTCTGGTAAATAGAGGTTACGCCCTGGCCTCATTAGAAACAGTTTTATTGTTAACAGCTCGATTTCCCGACTGTCTTCTGCTGTCGTCGCTCAACAATTTGCAGTGTTTTTATCAATTAAGGCGAAAAAGCCACAAAAAATGTATCAATAGCTACGTTGATTAATAAATTTAAATGGATTTTGGTATGTTCCAGGCAGCAGTGAGCTTTGTGCTCGTCGGAGGATGTTTCAGATGCTGTTAATGTGAAACAACATAAGTCAGAACATTTGTAATTGTTGGATTCCGATGCCAAACACGCCCAATATTTTTGAACGACAAATTCAAAATGTGGCATTTTCTCTTTTTAAAGTCTCAGCCTAACAAAGTTTCATTTATCTGCAGCCAGCAGCTCAAGCTTTGATTTGTTTGAACTGCACCGAGGAGCTCATGTTCTCATCAGCAGCAGCAGCACGACTGAACAACTCAGATTGTGTGGAAAGGTGGTGAACAACACAAAGAGCAACACAAGTGACCTTCTAGTTTAAACTGCAGGGGGCGCTATCGAGCCATTTTGTCACTTCCACGTGCACGACACATTAAATAATGAATTTCTCGGAGAATGGAGACGAGTCGTGAGATTTCAGTCTGGTTCATGTTCTTCAGAAGATGGAACACGTGATGAAACCTTCTGTCGAGAGAAATAACCATTTAACCATTTCTCCCACTCCCTCTCTCTCCAGATCAATACTCACTCACTCGTCCTCTGCTAAGTTTCCCAAGCAGTCACTCCATCATACTGGGTAGCGGGGGGGGTGGGTGGGGTGGGGGTCTCACTTTGAAGCGGCTCAGTAAATTAACGTTTACTCCAGAAAGCAGCAGGAGGACGTTTCCGACACCAGGATGAAGGAGGTGCTCGTCCTCTCGTGTTTCTCCAGGGTCACGCCGTTACGTCAACACAGATTAACCCCCCCCCCGCGCTGAGCAGACCCCCCCCAACCCCCCCGTCTGAGGGGGTCTCAGCCCAGTGGAGATTGATGGGTTCAGTGGCAGCGCGGAGATGTTCCTGTTCCCCTCCTTCCATTAACCGTGTGTGTCCTCCTCCCTAACTCCTCTGTAATGAATGAGCTGACTAGAGTGTCTCCTTCACATCCATCCTTCACTCCTTCACTCCTTCACTCCTTCACTCCACCACTCCTTCACTCCACCACTCCTTCACTCCTTCACTCCTCCACTCCTCCACATCCATCCTTCACTCCTTCACTCCTCCACATCCATCCTTCACTCCTTCCCTCCTTCACTCCTTCACATCCATCCTTCACTCCTTCACTCCTTCACTCCTTCACTCCTCCACTCCTCCACTCCTCCACTCCTTCACTCCTTCACATCCATCCTTCACTCCTTTACTCCTCCACTCCTTCACATCCATCCTTCACTCCTTCACTCCTTCACATCCATCCTTCACTCCTCCACATCCATCCTTCACTCCTCCACATCCATCCTTCACTCCTCCACATCCATCCTTCACTCCTTCCCTCCTTCACTCCTTCCCTCCTTCACAACCATCCTTCACTCCTTCACTCCTTCCCTCCTTCACTCCTTCACTCCTTTCCTCCTCCACTCCTCCACATCCATCCTTCACTCCTTCGCATCCATCCTTCACTCCTTCACTCCTTCAGTCCTTCACATCCATCCTTCACTCCTTCACTCCTTCACTCCTTCCCTCCTTCACATCCATCCTTCACTCCTTCACTCCTCCACTCCTTCACATCCATCCTTCACTCCTTTACTCCTCCACTCCTTCCCTCCTTCACTCCTTCACATCCATCCTTCACTCCTTCACTCCTTCCCTCCTTCACTCCTTCACATCCATCCTTCACTCCTTCACTCCTTCCTTTCTCAAGCCTCCTTCCATTAACCGTGTGTGTCCTCCTCCCTAACTCCTGGGCCTCCTCCCTTTTCTCCCCTGTAAGGAATGAGCTGACCCGAGTGTCTCCTCTACATCCATCCTTCACTCCTCCACATCCATCCTTCACTCCTTCCTTTCTCAAGCCTCCTCCCCTGACGCTATCTCCCTCTAATGTCTGCAGGAGTGGGAGTGAGAGCAGTTTACACGTCCGTTCCTCTCGTCTGTCTTTTCTCTAGCTCGTCCTTAACGATGTGTGAAGGCAGACATTACATAAGATGTTTTCTTGTTATGCATGTGGTCATAGATGAGGTTATTCTCACCCGTTATGTGTGACCAGACATTGGCGCAGCCCCAGCTTCCTGAAGATGTCCACGGTGATGTCCATGGGGGTGTGGTCAGTGACCGTGAAGGGACTCAGGTCCAGGATCCCTCGGAGGCGGAGAGGAGGCGGGCCGTCCTCCGCCTGGGGAGGGGCGTGCTCGGTGAAGACCACGTGGGAGGCGCTGACCACGCCCTCCTGACGCTTCCGGGCGTTGTCTGAAAGGAGAGGAGCTTGATGTTCAGGATCAGAGACGTGGGAAAAACTGGGATGTTTCACCGATAAAACAATCGATTCACTCTATTTTTATGGTTTTATGGTTTTATGGTTTTCAGGTTGTTCCCCCAGTGGCTTCACTCACCAGAATCTAACTTCATCTTTATACACAGTGTGTGTTCGTGCTATTTGAATTTGACCTTAAGCTGAAGTTCTGACCTATTGATATGAGCAGGTCTCTCCTCAGCACAAAGCCCACGAGCCTCTGGGACTCCTGGGACACGACCACCGGGAACCCGCTGTAGTGCGTGCTCTCCACCAGCGTCTGCACATAAAACACAAACACACACACAGAGACACACACCTGTTACACACTGAATACAACCTACAGAGCTTGAACATTACAAGAGAATAAAGCTGAAGCGGACTTGCAGCTCTCACTTTGCACGTTTATGAACTGTTATAGTTTATAAACCAGCTAACCTGTTAATATAAACCATATTGATATTATGTATAATTTTATACAATAATGTTGTCTTTTGCACACTCTGTCTACATATTCTTACACTCATAGTATATTATATTATCTATTGTATAGTCAAATACTTATATTTATACCTCCACTATATATCATATATTATATCATACTCTCTGTATATTCTTTGTATATATAAGTCTATATACACATATTTAAACATGTGTACATGTTATAATTATTATTATTATTACTATTATTATTATATAAACTGTTGCTGCCATTATTACTATATACTGCTATTATATTGGTATAATTACTATCATATATAAATATATATTATGTTATATTATATACCACATATACTGTACTATTTTTATATACTGTCTAACAATAACATTACCATCATATCATCAGTACTATTACCATCATCTTGCCACTGCACCTTATCTACCTATTTATCTTGTGCTTCTGTTTTTTATTCTTTCTACCTCAATATTTTTTATTTTATTCTATTGTATTGTATTTTATTGTATTCAAATATACCGGCTGCTATGACGACTTAATTTCCCTTCGGGGATGAATAAAGTAATCTATCTATCTATCTATCTATCTATCTATCTATCTATCTATCTATCTATCTATCTATCTATCTATCTATCTATCTATCTATCTATCTATCTATCTATCTATCTATATCTACTGAATGACATCACGTGCCCGTACCTCCACTTCCCCGACAGTCATGCCCTCCTGCGTGAGCATGGCGAGCGCCGGGTCCGACCTCCTGGGCCTCATCACGTCCACGGCCAGGCTGCTGTGGTCGAACTCCTCTTTGGCCTCCAGGAAGGGATAACCGTTCAGCCGGATGTGAGCCTGCGGAGCCAAGACGAGTCAAGAGAGGTCAAACTTTTAACTCTTCGTCTCTTAAAGCCGGCGTTACGTTTCACCAGGTTTTACACGTGTGGCAGAAATTTAAGCCTGAGCTCCCGAGACAATCGATGAAAACTAGAATTATTAAAATCATGTTATGCATTACAGACTCTTCTTTCCTTCAGCAGGTCGATGACAAAAAGTTAATAATCGTGAGAATTTCCTTTTGTAACTGTTGTATATCGTGCAGGAACCAGAGCCAGAGGGAGCAGCTCGATATATAAAAACACACAATTAACTGATGAAGACGTTGGTGGAAGAATCGAAAATGAGGAAAAGAGACAGAAAACAGTGAATATCAGACCAGCTCTTATTTAAAGAGAACTTAAAAGCTGCTGAATTCAGAATCTGCTGAAGGAAGCACCCGACTGTAGCCGAGAGCATTCCTTGGATTGTGTTGCTCTAAGTCTAACGCACACATCCCAGTGCTTTCACATGAGTGTATTTTCTTTCAGCTGGAGAGGAACCAGTGGGAACGGTATGTAACGTATGCTCTCCAGTGGTGGTTTGCCAAAAAATACATCAAATCAAATAGAACTTACACAAACACCCCCCCCCCCCGACAAAAAGGGAGGAATTCGTGTTGCTTCACTTCTTATTCCGCAGTGGATACGTAATCGTGATTTATCTCCGACAGCCGAACTCACCTCGTAGATTCCCTCTCGTCCGAAAGCATCTGCCACCCATTTGCTGGTCATGGTCGCGGCCATGAGCGGGACGATGTACTCCAGCCCGCCCGTCAGCTCGAACATGATGACCACCAGCGACACCGTCATACGAGTCACGCCCCCTGCAGGGAGACAGAGGGGAGATGGCTCAGAACATGACTCGGCTCAAAAGGGAAAGTGAGAAATCCGTCTGGGAGGAGTCGAACACGAGAGAAACACACGAGTGGAGATAAATATCTGTAACATCCAACCGGCTGGGGTCGGGTGCCATGTGGCTGCGGGGGGGCACTGAGGTGACGACAGGAAGTGCGTGCTGCTGCTTCCTGTTTAGTTCGTTATATGTGAAAGTTTTTTGCGTCTCTGCATTTTCCCTCAGTTTTAGTTCAGTGGTTTCACTCTGAATCCGTTTATAATAATCTTGTGTGTTTGTGGCCAGAAACCAAAGATCCACTTTTAACTCAAAGCTCTTGATGTTCTCCTCCTCCTCCTCCTCCTCTTCCTCCTCCTCCTCCTCCTCCTCCTCCTCTTCCTCCTCCTCTTTCTAAACAGCCGGCGTTAAGTCAACTGTGAGTGAAAGACATCAATTTCGGAGGCGATGAAAGCAAAGTCTCTTTTAGTTCAGAGCTCCGTATGTTAAAAAGCATAAAGGGAGGTGGTTATGTTTTGTCACGATTGTTGCCCGATGTTAGCTGGAATAAAAACACACCAGACATCCACACGTCTTTAGGAAAGATTTAGATTCAACGCCAAAGCCGAGGGAGTTGGACAGAATGGATTCTATGAAAGATGTCACTGACGCCATAAAACGCAGAGTGATTTCCCTGATTAATCTAAGATTTAAATTGTCTCTCTATTATTTGTGGAGATATCTTGGAAAAGGTTGTTTTTCTGACCATATTTTTATGTTGATCTTGATGTTGACCTTTGATAGATCGGTTCCAAAAGTGAATCACCTCGAGATAAACTCCTGAGTAATATTCCCACCAAGCTCGGTGCAAATCCTCCGTGTGTTGTTGGGGATATTTTGTACAAACACACACACACACACACACACACAGACAGACACACACACAGTTGGGGGGGTAAACACAACACGCTGCCTCCAGCTATGCCAACGCTCACGCTCATAAAACCTTCACGGCACTGAAAGCAATTACTGGAGCCCGACCGAACCAGAACATAGTCATAAAAACATGAAATGCTTATGACCAAATATAAAACTGTTACACATATAAGAACTGTTCAATAAGAAATAGAAAAACAAGTTCCCCCCCCGCCCCAAGGGGTTTCCATCAGCCCCACAAACCAGCTATTCAAATACTGTGTATAAAAATAACACTTATACACAAAAATGCATCTTTGTATTTGAGACGTTAGGGACACAAATGGCCTCTGGGTAATTACTGCAACGCCTTTCTAATAAGAACTTTTAAATATAATAATCTTTTAAAAGATTTCCTCATGACAAGAACTTCTTACTCATGAGTTTTATACCAAACATGAGCGACTCTGTCTTAGAACAAGAGAGAAGAACTCAGGTCAGAGAATGAAATCTAGCTTCAGACACAAATCATCATCTTCTCGTATCGCTGACAGACGAGAGGGATTTGTAGCAGGAGGATATTTTTTGACGTGTTCGATCCACGTTTTGCTCAACTAATCTAAATTAAAGTCTCTGTTCAGGGTTTGTCTGGAGAAGCTTCTGGAACCGAGCACGTCCATCTGCTCGCTGGGCATCAGGAGACATTCCTCCATCAGGGGAAACATGTCTCCTAATCCCTGTGGCGTGTTCCCAGTCCTACACGCTGGGAGGGAATACCAGGCTCCAAGCCCCCCCGAACCTCTCACCTAGACACGCAGCGGCGCCGACCATGGCGTAGAGCCCCGGCGTGATGCAGTCCGCCCCCGGCGAGCACCACCCTTTAAAGATGAACCAGTCGTGGTTGTAGTAGGCCAGCTGCTCCATGCCGACGCCCAGCAGCCTGCCGGCGATGGCGCCCACCGCCATGCTGGGGATGAAGAGACCGGAGGGAACCTGGACGCACACAAAGAGAGGAGAGACTTTATGTTAAAGGAGAAATTAAGGCTCCAACAGGTGGATCCTTCCCGGCCGAAGCTAACCCAGGATTCAAAGGCGCTGGTGACACAAACGTTATTAATAGCGACGCCGTCTGACATTTAGTTTAACCCCCAAAATCGAAGTATATCATCCTTTCCAAATTTAAATGAATTCCCTCAGAGGGGAAAACGGTAAATTCAAGGAAATATGCAATTTTTGGAAATCGACCAAGTTGTAATTATGAGTGAAACAGAATAAAATAGCAGCACCTAATAGGATGAATATTAATTGTAACTAACTAATATTATGAATAAGAGAACGTTATTTTATCTAGGCTTTTGATTTAATTGATTGGAATTTAATTTAATTTATTTGTATAATTATTTCTTTATTTACTTCCATTTATTATTATATATTTTTTAATTATTTTATTTAATCTTATTTAAGTTATTTAATTTCTGCCTCTTTTTCTTTACCCTGAGTGTTTGATTGTGGGTTGGGGGTGTTCATAAATGTTTATAAATGTTTGAATGTGTGTTTCTTATATGTAAAACTCAATAAATATATTGTTAAAAAAAAAAAATGAATTCCCTCAAGGCGTTCTTGAAATATCGTTTCCACGAGAACGGAACAAAACGACTCCTGTCACCGAAAACAGTTGTAATGACATGGTTAATAAATTGTCTTTCTTTTTATAGAAAAACTGGATTTCAGTTTTCCAGTTCAAAGGGTGGGAGATTTATTTTTAGCCTTCGGTTTGGAGCTCTGTCTCGACTCGTCGTGTCTGGAGGCCAACGGATCTCCAGGAAGGTCACAGTCACACAAACACAGCAGAGACGAGTGTGTGTGGAAGTTATTAAATCCCACATGTCCTCTCCGTCTTTGAAGATGAACTCTCGATAACTCTGAGTGAGGACGGTGGTCGGGCAGGTCGGGCTGCTGGTCCGTGACCTCCGTGACCTCCGTGACTTAACGCTGCTTTTCCCACGACCCCCTGTTGCTTCTCCTCATGCTTGAGGCCTGATTCACCAATTACTGAGATGCACACGTCCACTTTATTGTCCTCATCACGTCGAGGGATGTTTGTGTACACGGCGTGTTCTCTAGGAAGCAAAATTAAAACCTCCGTGTGCATTTTTCAGCCACATGTGACTCAGCGTAAAGCCTCGGTAATAAAGTGATTATCGCTTTGTCTGGAGAACAATCTGCTTTAATCGGCATGCAAAGCCCACGGAGGGTTTGTTCCTAACAACTTGATCCTCCACTAAGCCACATGACAGTGACTCATGTTGCTGTGAATCACTGAATAAAAACGCAAAAAAAAGCTGGTTTCAGAGTTCCAATTACACGACATCTGGCAGAACGGGCGAGTGCAGCGAATGAAAAGTAGGACACTGGTCGGGAGTCTGGTTCCAGACATGTTCCACGCAGCTGGTTGTGTTGCAACTCGCACACGGTGCTACACAGCGTTCACATGCCTGAAGGAAGAGCTCAAAGGGGAGTGATGACACGTGAACAGGCCGGGGAGCAGATAGCGGAGGTGGTAACGACAGCGGCGGAGCGGAGGAGCAACTCGTCAGGAACTCTGGGAACTGTCTGGAAAACTGAACCAGGTCTAATCCTCATAACCAGTGGTGTATAAAGTACTTGAAAGCCATACTTGAGTAAAAGTACAGATTTCTTACCTGAAAGTGACTTCGGTAAAAGTAGAAGTCACCCGTTAGAAAATGACTTGAGTAAAAGTCTTAAAGTAGCTCATATTAAAAGTACTTAAGTATCAAAAGTATCTGGTGTTGAAATGTACTTAAGTATCTAAAGTAAAAGTACAAGTACCAAAATTAAAAATGCAAAGTGCTTTTTATAGTAGGTCTATAAAGACACAAAACAACCCAAAATGTTTCTCCTCAAGATTGATCTCAACTGAAAAATTATAACAACAATATGAATATTATGTATATAATGTATAATTTTACAAATTTTGAACCCTAGATGAGAGAGAGAGAGAGAGAGAGAGAGAGAGAGAGAGAGAGAGAGAGAGAGTAACGAGCCAGTTTGAGAATGTAAGAAGTAGAAAGTACACACATTTTTGTTCAAATGTAACAAGTAAAAGTAAAAAGTCGTCAGGAAAATAAATACTCAAGTAAAGTACAGATATGTGAAAAATCTACTTAAGTACAGTAACAAAGTATTTCTACTTCGTTACTTCCCACCACTGCTCATAACCCCTGGATTGTGTTGTTATGATCCAAGTTGACACGCCAGATGTCACAGAACCTTTGAGGAATCTGGAAAGTGTCCGGAGATGGTGAATGTCTCAATGCAGCTGCAGTGCGTCTCCACCCACCTTCATGCCGAAGGTGATAACTGTGACCACCATCTTGAATATCAAGGCCAGGGCCAGCTGCCACAGAGCCGTGAGGAGGGCGTAGTCTGCAGGCCGGTCCGCCAGGCTGTTCCCTGCACCGGTGGCTGATGTGTTGGTCGGCTGCGAGAGGACGGAACAACACACAACGAGTCACACAACGAGGACACACAAAGAACCGGAGGACAGGGAGAGAGGGAGAGAGACGTCAGCTGACCTGTTTGTATCCACAGAGCTGAGAGGAGTCCAGCAGCGAGCAGTCGTTGAACAGCTCGGAGATGAGCTCGGCTCCGCTCATCTTGGTGTAACTGTTGGGGAACGCGATGAGGGCGGTTACCGCGGTGACCACCAGCACCTCCGTGACCGGGTAGTGGCCGAGACGCGTGGTTTTACCTGAGGAGAGAGAGAGATCTGATTTACAGGTGAACCGGGAGTCGGAGAGAAAGACAAAAGGATCTCAATGAAAGCCGAGACGTTTGAAGTCGGCGCCGTAACTCACGTCTCCGGCACCAGGCGATGTTGGCTCTGATGAACAACGCCCCCCAGACGCCTCCGAAGATCCCCAGCAGGATGAAAGGGCCCAGCTCCAGCAGGTGCCACGGGGCGTGGAACTCCACGTAGAACAGCACCAGGCGGCTGTTTCCAAACGGGTTGATGGAGCGCAGGGTGAAGGCGGCGACCAGCGCGGCGAAGAAGGAACGCCACAGGGTCTTCAGGGGGAAGTAATAACTCACCTGGAGGAGAGAGGCAGAGGAGCGCCGAGGGAATACATCATGTTAGATTCTCCGAGAACAGAGAAAACTTAATTGGACGATTTAAAACGTCGACAAACGATGAATCAAAACCATCAATCTTGACATTTACCAAGTGAAATCATATGGAAAAGGCTCAGAATAGTCACACAAAATAGAAATAACTCAGAGCTGGCTTCTGGCGTTCAGACGAGTCGGGACGGATGTGAACACCGGGTCTGCACCGGGCACGAGGGCTATAAACAATCTGGATTATCAGATCAGAACCAGACTTCAATGCTTCAGAAATAGTTCTTTCATTTTGGAGTTTCCTGATGCAGCACGATGAGAGTTCAACGGATTAGAAAGCTGCCAGGAACCGTCTAGGACTCTCATTTTGTAACGGGTCAAAAGCAATTAAATATCAATTCAGATTTGTTTTGGTATCTGGTTGTTATAAAATATCTGCCGAAGAGAATCTGATTGGATTTGATTTGCCTGTGATTACCAGACAAAATGTCTTAATACCAGTAGCCGAGCAGGTTAATAAAAGAGAAATAATCACTCACCTCCTCCAGGCTGAAGAGGACTCCTCCAATGGGAGCCCCGAACGCCACGGACACGCCCACGGCCGCCGCCGCCGATAAAACCTGCGTGCGAGAACAAACACATCTGAATTAACTTCAACTGAGACATTTTGAACAGATGAGACTCTGATAGGATTCTGACAGGACTTAATTATTTCTCTGTGTCTGTCAAACGCAAAGAAAAACATTTGATTCTCATCAGCCGAGGATTCGTGTTGCCAAGCGATTGATCGCGGAAAGAAAAACCGCGACTTGTTTTTCATTTGGTCGCAGCGGGAGTCGCTGTTGGTTCGTGTGGTTTCCGACAAACACAATGAGAAGCAGCAGGTTCTCTCTACCGCTGTATTGATACTTAGTCCTTCTACTGAATAAGTCAGAGCAGATGAGTCCGATTCAAACTAAGACATTTCCACTGAGCTGGTGATAAAGACTGAATATTTTCATAACAGATTGTTCCAGCGAGATGAATATTCACCCGTTCGTATATTCGTCGGCAGGATTACGCAAAAACTACTGACTGGATTTCCACAAAGCTTCGTGGAAGGATGGAAAATTGGCCGAGGAAGAACTCAATCGTTTTTGGCATAGATCTGGTTTTTTTTTAAAATTTTATTTGACCTTTATTTAACCAGGAAAGTCCCATTGAGATTAAAAACCTCTTTTTCGAGGGAGTCCTGGCCAAAAGGCAGCAACAAATAACATATGTACACTCACAATATTACACTCACAACATATAAACAGAAATTAAAATGATAAAAAACAGTGACAAATAAATTAAAATTCATAAAAAACATCTGCAAGTAAAAGAAGTGGTCTGAAATGATCTCATCGTAGATTTAAAAGCGTTCAAAGAAATCATTTCGGTTAATTTAAAATCTTTTTGCAGCCAGTTCCATGTGGTGGGAGCAGAGTGGACGAATGCCCTTTTTCCTGATTCAGTGCGGGCCAATGGAACTAGCAAAAGCATCTGATTGTTTGAGCGCAGACTGTAAGAAGCAACACTTTTCGGTGTGATTAAATTACAAATATATGATGGCAGTAGCCCAAGCATGGCCTTATAAATAAAAGTGCACCAATGTCCCAGCCTCCTGGTGGACAAAGAGGGCCAACCCACTCGAGAATACAATTCACAGTTTTAAAGTTTTAATAAAATTGGTTCTGGAGTTTTTGCATAATCCTGCTTAAAGTCAATCTAACGACATTGAAAACACAACCTCTTTGCCTTTTTATAGGGTTCATACACATTTTGACCAATGGATTTCCATGACTTTTCAATAACTTTAAACCAAATTTCCATGACCGAACATTTTGTGAAATCTCGGTGTATACGCGAAAAAGTGACAAAATGTAGTTTTCAAACTAACAATGCGAATTCCAAGGCATACAGTAAACCTTAAATGACACAAACCCAAAGTATGCCTGCCTATATTTTGAGCGTATTTCTTTAAAAGCATATGAATTATTTAAAACTCAGCGTAAATGAACTAGGGATGGGCATTCGATTAAATTGTCTTAAATCGATCGTCTATTAATTATGCCCATCCCTAAAATGAACGACATGAAAATATGAATATAACAAATTTCCATGACTTTTCCAAAACTTTAGGAAGATTATTTTTTCCCATGACTTTTCCAGGCCTGGAAAAATACATTTTAAAATTCCATGACTTTTCCAGGTTTTCCATGACCGTAAGAACCCTGGTTTTTGTTTTTCTTCTCCGGTTAGTATCTGCTCCGCTGAGACGCCCAGGACCATGAAACTGAACCCCCCCCCCCGACCCGCCTCGGAGCCTACCTCTCGCCGCTTGGCCTCGTTCTTGCGGTATTTGGTGAACAGGTGACACAGTATGTTGGCGCAGCAGCAGGCCACGTGCACCAGGGGGCCCTCCTTCCCCAGGCTGAGCCCCGAGGACACGGCCAGGACCAGGGTGATGGTCTTGATGATGAGGGTCCACTTCCCCAGGTAGCCGCGGATGATGAAGCCACTCAGGATGGTTTTTATCTGCGAGAGAAAGAGGGAAAGTGTTTGTGTGAGCGCGGATTAGTTTGTGTGCGTAGACAGGATCAGGATCTGTTTACGCTTTGGAGAGGGAGAAAAGGTTTAGATACGAGCGTAAAAACCGAGCGTACGAAAGCGTAAATATTGATGGAAGTGAAGGAAAGAAAGTGGAGTTTGTGTTCTGAGTGTTTTACTTTAAATAAGCCAATAATCTGGTGAGCAGGAGCCGGCTGACCAGGGTCTGACCTCACGGCGAGGAGACGTCAGGAGAACGGGATTCAGATTCCAGGAGAATTAAAGCAGGTCTTCATTTGAAAGCAATTAGAGAGAGGGAAGTGTTTGTGTTTGCAGGACAGAGCTGTGTTTGTGTGCTCTGTCTCTCTCTCTCTATACATGTCTCTGAAATGGTTGAATAAGTTTGGATGTGCTGGAGCTCGGTTTGGATTTCAGAAGGGAAATCTTTAGCTTTTAGTTTCCTCAGAAATAGAGGAAGAACAAAAGAGAGCAGAGAGTCGTCGATAAATCAATGTGCAAGGATGACTGATCCTGTTCATCATCCTGTCGGACAAACCTTATCCATGAATAGGGTTGCAAAGGGGTGGAAAGGCTAGTGAGGCCTACTGTAGAGTGCAGGACTAGTCAGGTAAGTTTTAATGATATGACTGGGGAAAATATATTAGCATGTTGATTGAGGATTGTTCATCTGTTCATCTAGACTATTTCCATTCATTTATCCATCAATTGTAAAATATTTGTACAGACTATTCCAATTGTTTGGCTAACTATTTATATCTCTGGCATTGCATTAGTGTTTTTTTACAAACTTTTTTCTCATCTTATTCTACAGAACAATGCCACGTGCACTCTCTCATGTGTGGAGACATTTCACCTCATCCAATGTAGAAGGAAAGGCTGTGTACATTTGAAAATACTGTGCAAAGACCTATGTTAAGAATGACACAACGATGCAGAAGCATATAGTCAAGTGCCCAAAGTTTCCTCAGGGCTCAAATCAGCCTATGACACAACAAAATGTTTATATTTATGTCTGTATATGACAAGGTAAATACAGTTAGTATAAATTACCCACAACATTTCCAGTTTATTCCTGTTAATTCCTGTTAATTCCCGTTAATTCCCGCATATTCCCGTTAATTCCTGTCAATTCCCATGGAAAGTTTCCAATTTTGAATATTCCCGGAATTTTGCAACCCTATCCATGAACAAACCACAGCAAACAAGGTGAGGCGTGAGGAATGAAACAGAGAATGGAGGGCGGAGGAGGAGGAAGAGGAGATGGAAGAGGTGGAAGAGATGATGAAGCAACAACTGTTAAGTCATTCACACGATTCCATTTTGTCTGAAGCCTCACCTCAGGGATCCCGGAGCCACATGCGTACGGAGCGAAGGCCCGGACCAGCGCCACGGCCAGGAAGGCGAAGAGCAGAGCCCAGAAGATGTACATCATATAGTTGACGAAGTAAGCAAACCCCCCCTGCAGGCGACACAGGGAACATCAAGTTACAAATCACATAGAAAACATCCACTGGTTTATTTGCTTCCTCACTCAGACCTGGTGGTTATTTTGTGTCATGACAGAGAACAACCAGCAGAAGGCACCAAAGCACCATTTAACGTTTTCTGAGTGTTATGATGATGCTGTACGAGCATGTGACTCTTCTGAGGATTTATGAATGAGAGACTGTGGATGAATATATGTGACAGTTTATAATAATATCATAATTCTGAGACCTGGATGAAAGAAGAGGATTGAAATCTGGATCCTGTGTAATTTGGTGCAACTTGAATTTAACGTGTGTAACTGTGATTCTAGTTGTTTTGTGTTCTCTCTGACCGTCGACGTCCCGGCTATGAGCTCGGCCCAGCTCTGCCACTGTGGACACCGGTCCCTCTCCTCGAACTTGGTCTCGTTGTACGTCCAGCAGCAGTGCTCGTGGTTAAACCAGAAGCCGTCGAGACACACGCCCTCTTTCAGGTCCGTCAGCCAATGGGCTGCGATGTCGATGCCGCCGGCGAGGGCGCCTGGAGAGACCAGAGGGAAAGAGACGAGTTCAGCACTGAAGGTTGTGAGTCTGTGTGTGTCTCTGTGTGTGTGTGTGTGTGTGTGTGCTCTACCTGACATGAGTCCCACCAGCAGCATGAGCAGCCACCCAGAGAAGGCATCGATGACGCTGAGCAGCAGAGCCACTTTCGACTGACGGCTCTTATTGGTGATCTGAGACGAAGGAGATCATCACATTACGTTGCTTTGATTCACATCCTGGTTTTTTTTTAGCAATATATTTATATATTTTTTACATATAAGAGTTGTAAAAATATTTTTTTACATATAAGAAACCTACATTCAAACATTTATAAGCATACAAAGGTTTATGAACACCCCCAACCCACAACCAAACACTCAGGGTAAAGAAAAAGAGGCAGAAATTAAATAACTTAAATAAAATAATTTAGAAAAAATACATATATAAAAATATAAGAATAAATGGAAGTAAATAAAGAAATAATTATACAAATACAAATAAATAAAATAAAATTCCAATCAATCAAATGCCTAGATAAAATAACGTTCTCTTACTTATAATATTAGTTAGTTACAATTAATATTCATCCTATTAGGTGCTGCTATTTTATTCTGTTTCACTCATTAATTTCCACTTGGTCGCTTTCCAAAAATTGCATGAAGGTGTCTCATACTTCATTGAATTTACCGTTTTTCCCTCTGACCCATTTATGTTAATTTCTCCAAGGCAAGGCAAGAAGCCATTTCCCTTAGCCACATTGCAGTTATAGGACTGTCCATACTCTTCTCACATCCTGTTTTTAAAATTATAACAACTGACAAAACTCACTATGCTTCTATTTCTCAGGTGCATTATGGGACAATAGAATCAGGCAGAATCACAGCTCTGCTTTACCAGAGGTTGTCTCATTTGACTGACTCAACCATTCATATAAATGTGAATTCTTTAAAGATGTAATAATAGTGAGGTTAATATGATAACTCTTGTCCGTACCTCTCGGTGTCGGTCCCGGTCCTTGCTCTTCTCTCGGACCCAGTCGATGGTGTTGAAGTCCTCGTAGGTTCCCACTCCGGGCAGCGGGTCGTCCAGCGGGTCCACCAGTTTACTGGGACCGTTCCCGTTCATACCGGCGGCCCTGCTGCTGCTGTACTCCTCATAATCTGCAGCGAGAGAGAGAAAGAGAGAGAGAGAAGCACGTTATACATGCACATCAAACACCTGCCTTGTTGAGACGTGAAGATCTATCTATTTATATAGTTTTACTTCTGGTTTCATCAAAAACACAGAATTCTTTGCCGAGCCACGGACCCGTTTTTTATTTAAAATCAGATGTCGATAAAATAACTTTCCTGGGACGGATTTGTGAAAGTAGGTGTTGTATAAACAAACCAAGAACTGAGACGATACTGAAGAGAAATCCACTAACGACCTGGAGTTCACCGCTCAATCCAAAATGAACAGATTTATGTCTTAATATCATTTCACAATTTCCCCAGTGGCTTCTTTTAAATGTTCTCTTGTATCCGAGCTTGAGGAGCTTTTCTCCACTAATGGATCTGTCAGCTCTTCTCTCAGATTCTACAAACTGACTCGTGCACAAGGACACACACAAACACACACACACACACACACACACACAAGAGCCTTGAGAAAGTGCAGCCAGCAGCGATGCCACTATACAAAGGAACAACAGAAGATGTGTATTGCAATCTGTGTAATATGGATTATTCCGAGGCGAGGACACAGAAATGTACAAGGCTGACTTCAGCTGCTCAACAGGAGCTGGAAGCAGCAGCCAATCAGAAGCTACCGTGGACAGAAACAGGAAGTGAGGACGGACAACAGATCTGAGATGTTGGAACAATCGTCTCAGCAGAAGAAACCACGTGTTTTCATTTGATCATAGACAAGCACAAAGTAGGTTTTCACTCCTTCTAGTTATTTCTATAAATTAGTAGAAGGCAGGAAAGGTTAAGAGGAGAAGTTTATACTTTCACACACTAAACAATATCATAAAGTAGAGTTCGTAAAATGTATACAAGAGTAAGTAGAAGTCATATTCCTCAAAAATGAACTACAAAACAATATGAATGGATAAATGAATTCCCAGAATCCTCCCGTGACAACCTCCACTGGAGCAGCTGAGGGTTTGAGTGCCTTGCTCACAGGCTCCAGAAGTTACAAAACTCAGGTTACGCAACACATCTGAAAGTTGTCGGTGATGAAACATGTTGAACACAAATAAAGAGTTATCAAGAAGAGGGGAAGGGAGAGTATTCGAGGAAACAGGACATACAACACCGATTGGGCAAGAGAGAAATGAGTCTTTTACTTTTCCTCATCAGAACAAGAGCTTTGCAGTATTTGATTTTTAAAAGGTTTTTATTCCCAGAGTGGACTGAACCTTCAACCTCCCCCCCGTTACCTCTGTGGTTTGGATTTGCCCTTTAACTTATTCGTGACAGCCAAAACAAAGAAGCAGGGATTTGTCTATATCTCATTTTCAATATATAAATATATAAACTAAGCTACTTGTGTGTGTATAGTATCTGGAGGACTGGGACAAAAGGCATCGACAACAAAAAGATAACATGAGTGCAGGGTTGTGAGTTTGACCTCAGCTCTGAGGACACAACAGCGTCTGTGACCCCCAACATGCATGAAATGGGAAACGCACTGACACAGACACACACACAAAGAGATAAGAGTGTTTGGAATTCATCAGGAATCTGATGCTGTTGACCTCTGTGTCAAATACAGCAACTAAAACAGCTGTAGACACACACACACACACACAAACACACTCTCTAAGGTCTGTTTCCCTCATGCAAGCTGCAGCACAGAAACATTAACCACATGACTCACTGCCTGATGAGTCGTAAATGGCTTTAATGATTAAACTCCACTGTGTTAAAGTTACAAAACACAACAAAGCACATTCGGCTATAAAACTCAACACAATTTCAAACCAACATGAAATCAGACCCACACACAGAGGTAGCTGCAGTGAGTGTTGAGGAATTACAATGATCCTGTTGATCAAGTAGAACCTGTGGCGTCAGTGTGACAGCACCTGGAACCTGCTCCTTCGCCTCCTGATCCTCTTTAGAACAAACTGAACTCACTGTTCTCCACCAGCTCCTCCTCGTCCAGCTGCGTGGTCCACAGCTCCAACACCATCTCCCCCAGCTGGAGACACACTCGGTGTCCAGCGTCAGTGACAACAACTCCCACCAGGAATCTGCTGCCTCCTCTGAACTCCTCGAGGAAGTGGACTCCAGCTGAGCTCCCCCCCCCCCGGTGGCCACCACCAGGCTCTGATAATGACTAATGATTGGCTGAGTTGTCTGGGAAGTGAATGCTGACTTG
The DNA here is from genome assembly GCF_963576545.1 of Limanda limanda. Lineage (NCBI taxonomy): Eukaryota > Metazoa > Chordata > Actinopteri > Pleuronectiformes > Pleuronectidae > Limanda > Limanda limanda. Next base: position 2,759,604 of record NC_083657.1, read on the forward strand.
CTGAGCTGGTGGGAACTGTTTCCAATAGGCTGAGCGCGTGTGAGCTTTTCCCTGATTGGCTGTCGGTGGCTTGCTGCGTTTACAAAAATTGGGTCACATGTTTATCGTGTCTTTGACCTCTTAAATCCCACGGGATCTCTGGAGTCGCTAAGGAGAGACAGTGATAAACAGGGATCGTACAGGGTCAGGTTCAGAGGCAGCTTTCTTTCTATTCAGCTCATTCTGGGAAAAAAAAAACTTTTAAATATCAAATACTGCAAAGTTCTCCTCCGAGGTTCCAGTGGTCCAGTGAGGAAACCACATTCAAATTCAGCAGATCCAGATTTTTATATATATAATTATCAGTCCCCTAAACCTGTCTGATATTTGTCTGATATTGTAAAAGTAAATCCTGACATGTTAAAGGTTCAGTGTGTTGGATTTAGTGACATCTAGTGGTGAAGGGTCGTGTTGCGGCTGAACACCCTTCATCTCCCCCTCTCCCTCTGAACTTGTGGCAGCTTCAGTTGTCATAGGAAACTCAAAAGGTTTAGTTTGTCCACTCTGGGCTACTGTAAAAAAACATGGCGGCCTCCATAGAGAGGACCCGCTTCTGATATACATATAAAGAATTTAAATATAACATTTTTTAATAGAGTCAGTTCTAGGGCAAAGAAAACAACTTGTACAATTTAGATGAAACACACCAAAAGATCCTTTCACCTAAATCTTACACACTGGACCTTTAAAGAAAGTGTTTGTCCAGATCTGCGTCAGAATCTAACAGGTTGTTTCTTGTCCCATGGTTCAGTAGTTTTTTGCGAGTCGTTTGTTATCGTTGGTCGTCTCTGACGTCAGTGCTCGACCTTAGACGTCTCCCGTTCTCTGACCTGAGCGAGATCTTACAGGGACCTCTGGTAAATGGAGACGTACGTCAGCAAGTGAACCAGAGAGATGAAGACAAACAGACAGACAGACAGACAGACTGGGCTCTAACCTCCTGCTCTCTAATAACAGTCTGGAGCCTTCATATTTGAGAGCGTCTGAAGGAAGAAGCCTGACATGTTGGAGAGGATACGGTTAAACCACAGTCAGAGTGTTTTCCCAGTGGCGAGCGCCCCCACTGAAAGGTTTGGACTGGGATCATACTTTCTACACGGTGGGACTGTGACTGACAGGAAGTGAAGCAAACTGTGGTCGTTCAGAGGGAAATTATCAGAAAAATAAATCAAAACACGAGTTAGAGATGTTACAGGACGACAGAAGGAACCTGGTGTAGCGGTGAAGTCGAAAGTGAACACACGAGAAACCCCGTGGACAAGTGAAACCGGCAAAACAGAAACAATCCCAGCTCGATTTCACTGAGCAAACTGATCCAGGGTTAACTGCTTGAGTAAAAAGGGCAAGAAGCGTCATGCTGAGCTAAGCACCAAGTCTGTGTGTGTCTGTGTGTGTCTGTGTGTGTGTGTGTTTCTTGAGAGGCAGCACAGATGATAATCTTTCAGTTTCTCACACACATGCTTGATTCTTTACAGAAAACTCGACACACACTGTCTCACATGACAACGGAGCTAAAGCTACACAGATCGGTATCTACGGCAGAAGCATTTCCACAAACATGCGTAAAAACACCACACACACACACACACAGACCATAGTTGAACATTAAACTCCTGAGCGCTGGTTGCCATGGGAACTGGCAACTCACCTGACCCCCTGTGGCCGCGGCCGACCCCTAACGAGCGCTCATGCACAACGTTAATATTCATCCTGACGTCTGCACGGCTGGAGATTCTCGATCATATTTACTGGGTCAGAGGAAATTGAATAAAGACATAATGTGCGTCCCTGCGGTTTGTTCTGTTGACTTCTGGTGAACGCTAGACAAACGTTTTCCACATGGTCGGAGGAAAGAGACTTTGAATATGGAAAACCACAGAGGACGACTTCCATAGAAACCTGGCTCGGAAGCTTCGGAGGAAATCAGCTGTATCGTGATTCATCGCTGGTGATGCTTCCACTAAACATCTTCACCTTGACACTAATGCTAACTTATGGGTGAGAGCACGTCAGGTGACCGTGGTTATGACGATAAAATATGAGGTTTCCCTTCGCCTCTGTGGTGGAGCTGTCAGCTCCCAGCTGGGTGGACGTGAAGAAGAAGAAGGAAGACGACGACAGAGGCAAAGTCGAGACCGATCGGCAGCTGTTATGGAATTTGCAGCTTTCAAAAAATATCCCCGGTCGACCTTTACGTGACCCAACAACCTGCAGGTTATGAAATTTCCCACAAGAAAAGAGAGGAGGGGATAAGCACCAGATTATTTGTTTGATTTTTAACTGCTTGTTGATTATTTGAAACCCACTATTTGTAGCTTTCTGCCACTAGGGGGTCTCGCAATGAAAACAAGCTCGTGATGGGGAGCAGCACTCACGCAGCAAGGGATCATGGGAAATGACATCTTGCCATCACGACTGTCAGCCCCCCCCCCCCTGTTAGGATTCCTTCAGTGCTAATCGTTTAACTCGTCTCTTTTCTGTTTCTTCACCTCCTCTCTCTGCTGTTCGACTTCAGCCGACTGTGAGTAAAGGTTGTGATGAACAAATAACACAAACACACACTCACTCATAGACACACACTCACTCACAGTGACTCATTCCCTGTCAATCATTACAACCTGTTGTTTGGGCGTTGCGATAATGCAAATATTAAATTCCTGGAAGTATAAAAACAACGTGAACAAAGGAAGAAATGAAATTTGCCTTATAAACCGTAGAACCTAAGAAGGAGCTAATTATTATTATTCAAGATGGCGCCGTACTAACGGGTGCCTGTCGTAGCAGCTCCTGGTATCTATTGTATAGTCAAATACTTATATTTATACCTCTACTATATATCATATCATATTATATCATACTCTTTGTATATTCTTTGTATAAATAAGTCTATATACACATATTTATACATGTGTACATGTTATTATTATTATTATTATTATATTTGCTATTATTATTATATATACTGTTGCTGCCATTATTACTATATACTGCTATTATATTGGTATAATTACTATCATATATAAATATATATTGTTATATTATATACTATATATACTGTACTATTTTTATATACTGTCTAACAATAACATTACCATCATATCATCAGTACTATTACCATCATCTTGCCACTGCACCTTATCTACCTATTTATCTTGTGTTTCTGTTTTTATTCTTTCTACCTCAATATTTTTTATTTTATTCTATTGTTTTGTATTTTATTGTATTCAAATATACCGGCTGCTATGATGACTTAATTTCCCTTCAGGGATGAATAAAGTAATGAATCTATCTATCTATCTATCTATCTATCTATCTATCTATCTATCTATCTATCTATCTATCTATCTATCTATCTATCTATCTATCCATCTATCCATCTATCCATCTATCTATCTATCTATATATCCATCCATCTATCTATCCATCTATCCATCTATCTATCCATCCATCCATCCATCCATCCATCTATCTATCTATCTATCTATCTATCTATCTATCTATCTATCTATCTATCTATCCATCCATCTATCTATCTATCTATCTATTGATAAAAAATATCAGTTTAGAGACTTTACTTTTAACAGAGTGTTCCTTCGCTTCACGTTTCTCTTCCTTCGTTTTATGCTCCGTCATCTTTCAGTGGAATTCCCTCTCTGGATATATTTTCCAGGTTTCTTCCTCATGTGTTTTTTCTTTTCTCCTCCTCACAGCTGGACCAGCTCCAGTTTCTTCTATGGACACATTCTTCCTCCTGTTTGTGATTTGGCAGATCCCTGAGGGACTCGGGCCGCTCGTTAAAGGCTTTTACAATTATTCCAAAACAGATTTTCTCAATGATACGAGAAGCCGGAACGAGATATGATTGTTTGTTTCAATACGCATTCTCCCTCTGTGTCTGCAGATGAATGATGCGGAGTCAAGTGGAGTCAACAGTCACACATGTACATTTGGAATGGGCCATTTGCTCGGCCTGTTGTGTTACTAGTTACATGAAAAATGGACGTAGAGGGAAATGAAAGTTTAAATATGGCAATAACCTATTCATGTAACATCAACACCTCAAAAACAATCAGTGGGATACAAATCTGACATCAGGGGCAAGAAGCAACAAGCTGACTTTGTGTAGAGAGCAAAGGATTTCATGGGAAAAGTGTTTTTTCCTTTTAGAACAGAAAGGAATGAAATGATCATTTTTCCATCTCCTCTCGACACGAGCACGAGTGGTTGTTATTGAGCTTTAAAAATACTTTTTTCCACTTCATCTGTGTATTTAGAGGGCGACTGCCTTGCTCAGGAGCACCGTCACTGCTCACGTGAGTTTAACAGAGGGATCACAGTGGGTTGGGATTAATCCAAAGACACACACACACACACACACACACACACACACACACACAACTCTCCTCTGTAAACACTGGAGGCTAACGAGTCCCGAGCAACAGGTTACACCAGGCTGAACGATTACGGCTGCGCTAAGAAAAGCTTCTGAGACGAGCGGCTTGGCAACCGGGGTCAAGTGCGAGCTAATGAGCCGCGAGAGACCAACACTCGCCTCAAGGGATTTTCCCAGACACACAATTCCATCATGGGCACGAGGCCCAGGAGCAAGGCACCACTGATGGAAACAGAAACCTTGCAACTCCACTTCTGCTGATTCTGGACTTTCTGCTTGAAAACTCTCCAGGTTGATTTTCTTCCACAAGCCACTGTGTAATTTTTAAAAACACAAGCGGTGGAAGGATTGAGTACGAAGCAGCGTTTCTTCTCTGTGAATAAAGCTGACACGGTGAAAACTCAACCCAGCAGCAGCGTCCGGGAGTAAATCTCGTCTCCAGACTTCCTTCCTGTCGGCTCCTTCTTATCTCGGAGTCTTAACTCTGCGAGCAGGAGGTGATGCTGCTGTGAGGTCAGAATGACATCAGCTGTTATCACCGGCTGACAAAGCTTCTCCATCGGGAACATAAAACATTGATGCTTGTTGCTTAGTATAGTTTTTTTATAGTTCTGACAAGTTAAAAAAGTCTAAATATTCCATGAGATCCCGTCTGCAGAGCCACAATACAGAAGAGGAGGTGTTTGAGTAATAACTGAGCAGCTTGTTTCTGAGAGTGAGGATGTTTGCATCAGATCCAAGCAGTGATGCTGGTAACGCGCTACTCTAATCTGACCACTTTCTTCAGTAACGAGTAATCTAACGCGTTACTATTTCCAAACCAGTTGTCAGATTAAAGTTACTCCTCCAAGTCACTGTGCGTTACTATTTTGTCTACTTTTTGTTACTTTTATTATCATCTACACGAACATGTGCACTTCTCGCTCTTACTCCGTCACTCGCACACATCAACAACCCTTCACTTCCTCATTTACCCCCCATCCCAAACACAACCAGCCAATGAGGGCCTGACATCCCCAACAACCCCATCCTATTGGTCCAAACAGTCACATGTCCCACCCCAACCCCTTCACTGACCCGCAGGATATCGGAATGCTCCTTCAACACAGTGTTTTACTGAACACACGTCAAATCCAAACATAAACATAAACCCAGTCCGTTACAATATATTTGAGTTCAAGAAAGACTGTCATTCTTTTATTTTTTTATAAAAACAAGTATTTATGTTAAAGGGACTCTCACCTTTGTTGCATTTTTACACTTTTTTTGGATAAGGTTAAATTGGTATTAATAAGGTAATGACACTCTAAAATGCAAGACAGACCCACCAGGAGTAAAAACAAAAAATTATTTCACTCTCATAATATTTAGTGAAAACTTCAACCAATAAAATTCTTCGGACAGAAGGACCTTATTGGCCGACAGACCTGTCTGTTTGCTGCATGGACATGCAGGTTTTCCGTCTGCTTCTTGTGGCGCATTCGTGCCCGCGTCATCAAGTGCGCGGAGGCAGTAGGTTGTAAGTCTGCTTGTAAATAAAGTTTCTTCAAAAAATAAAAACACCGGGATGGTTGTAAGTCTGCTTGTGTAAATAAAGTTTCTTAAATAAAACACCGCGGATGGGAACGAGGGGGTGGGGCATTGGAGGAAGGCGGGATGATTTGAATGTGTTGTAATTCTCAAATGCAACAAAGGTGAGAGTCCCTTTAAGTGAAGTCAAGAAAGACTGTCTTTATTTTATTTTTATAAAAACATGTATTTTTTTCAGGAAATAGTTTTTAAGTTCAACTTAAAATGTCAGGAGATACATTATATGTTGTTGTTGTTTACATAACTGTTAAAAATGCACTTCTAATAAAGTGAGTGTTGACAAAACCGGTTGTCATTTTTATGTTGAGTCGGCGGGGGTGTTGTCGGCAGCTGCTGAATGTAACTAGTAAAGTAACTTGTAATCTAACTTAGTTACTTTTAAAATCAAGTAATCTGTAAAGTAACAGGAAGTGAAGACGCTGGTCCAGGTATCCTTCTGTTGACCCGAGGGAAGAAACCCCCTCAAAGTAACTTCAGAATAACATTTTTGATTTTATATTTCCATGCTTTGGACACGTTTCTCTTATATCCTGTGTAAAAGTACATTTGACCATCTGCTCTTGTTCCCTATTCAGCGGTTTGTGACGGTTTCAGTTCCCTGAGGAAACCTGCTCTTCTCCAGACTGGACTGTTCTCTATGTGCAAAAGGTGAAAAGGGTTTGTTTTTATCTGCACCAGTGACTCAGCACTTCAAACAAAAGATAAAAGACAAACTCTTGTATCAGGAACAAGAATGCAAATGATCAAACAGGCTTTTCTCTGTGGAGTTTACACAGTGATATACACAAATGTCTCTATTTACTACATGTCTCTGCTCCAATTAGACAACTGACCAACAATAACTCATTCACACACTGAAGTCCTCTCTGGGCACTGCGGGTTGTTTTTAGTGCCGAGTCATCTTTGGCCATGAGGTGATGACATCATTAGTAACCAGGAAGAAACACTGGGTACAAATGTCACGGATGAGAAGACGTCAGCGAGCTGCGACACACAAACACTCCTGAGACTATAAGTCACTTTAATATTTGTTTTCATGTTCCGATGGGCACAGAGAAACGGGGGAGAGAGAGAGAGAGAGAAGGAGAGGGAGAGAGAGAGAGAGAGAGAGAGAGAGAGAGAGAGAGAGAGAGAGAGAGAGAGAGAGAGAGACAGCACGTAGTTACTTATTACTCAGACGTGTGACCATGACTGACTCGAAGCATGTGACCCTCACAGCGACTGATTTTGGATTTATCTTGTATCTTCTCAGACGCTGTCACATGTCTCATTAATACTGAATTATGGAGCCATAAAAAAGCCATAGATCCAAGATATATATGACAAATATCTAAAATATACAACCAATGCTCTGCCAGCTCTTTGAATACCACCAAACACCAACCACTTCCCCCCGTTAGAAGCCTGCTTCCTCCAGCTTCTTGCACAATCTTGTCAAAGTCCTCACACTATAATAACGTTTATCTACTCGTTGACACTTGAACCCTGATGCCTGGGACCTGGAGAAGTTGTGTAGAAGTTGTGTAGAGGTTGTGTAGGAGTTGTGGTTACCTGAGCTGAGAGGAGGCACGTCTTCGGTGCTGGAGAAGTCCAGCGTGGCTCCTGCGATGTCCACCATCTCATCGTCGTCATCGTCACTGGGGCGATGAAGGCTGTCCAGGCTCCCGGTGGAGTACCCGGGGTTCTCCATGGCTCCGGGTCCAGAGGTTCAACTAGAACATCAGGAGAAGAGACGACATGTGTTATGAGCTAAGAGAGGGAGATCCGTGGAGGAGGGAGGGAGGGGGAGGAGGCTTCGGGCTGCGGGGAGGAGAGGGACCAGCCCCGGGTAGGAGAGGGACCAGCCCCGGGGAGGAGAGGGACCAGCACCGGGGAGGAGAGGCACCAGCACCGGGGAGGAGAGGCTCCAGCACCGGGGAGGAGAGTGACCAGCACCGGGGAGGAGAGGCTCCAGCACCGGGGAGGAGAGTGACCAGCCCCGGGGAGGAGAGGCTTCGGGCTCCGGGGAGGAGAGGGACCAGCCCCGGGGAGGAGAGGGACCAGCCCCGGGGAGGAGAGGCTCCAGCACCGGGGAGGAGAGTGACCAGCCCCGGGGAGGAGAGGCTCCAGCACCGGGGAGGAGAGTGACCAGCACCGGGGAGGAGAGGCTCCAGCACCGGGGAGGAGAGTGACCAGCCCCGGGGAGGAGAGGCTTCGGGCTCCGGGGAGGAGAGGGACCAGCCCCGGGGAGGAGAGGGACCAGCCCCGGGGAGGAGAGGGACCAGCCCCGGGGAGGAGCTGCTCCTGTCGCCCGGTTCATCTGTGGCCAAACCGGGACAAACACGTCTCCGGTTACCGGGGGAAGTTTTCTCACTTCTTCCCGGAACTCCACACACAATAACAAACACTAGTCGTTAGCTTAGCATTAGCATTAGCCTAATGCTTAGTTGTGTGACGAGCTGTCAAAGCCGACATGGAGCTCGCTGGGTCGCGGAGCTTCTTCCATGGCCGTGTTGGGTCGTTAGAGAGGCGGCGGAACGAGGGTGTGAAGCCGGGTATTACCTGTGGACCGGCTCGGGGACACGAACCCGCCCGGGGAGGAAGGCTCTGACTCGGCTTGGCTCCGTCGTCTCCTCCCGGGGCAGCTCGGGTCGCTACTGCAGTAAAGCGAGCCGTCATGTGGGTTGTTGTTGCGCGTCTACTACTGCCTCATACGGTAAAGTGGTATAGATAGTCGGAGCAGCCACTTCCGGTTCGTCACTGGGTCGCGTTAAAAGACAGATTCCACCATTTAAAAAAAAACAATTCTCGTCTTTTATTAAATCACTGATGTTTTGTGTTGATTTCAATTAAATTATTCCTCTATTTATCTCGTATATACAGCAAATCGTGCCGTTTTAATTTGAAAGCCCAAGCCACTCCATTTCCGGCAAACCAGGAAAAAAAGTCGAACCCAAAGCTGTCGAATCATCAACTGGGTCAGTGGACCAGTTCGATGAGTCTGTTATCAGGGTTCTGTCCATTGACTGCAGAGTTAATGTTATTTATTCATTATATTTATTACGGAAGTTGTTTTTTATGTTATTTATTACTTGATGTTTTTATTAATGTTGTTAAATAATTTATTGTATTAATCATTGGGTTGTTATTTATTACTTGACTGTTTTATTAATGTTGTTAAATAATTGTTTGTATTAATCATTGGGTTGTTATTTATTACTTGACTGTTTTATTAATGTTGTTAAATAATTGTTTGTATTAATCATTGGGTTGTTATTTATTACTTGACTGTTTTATTAATGTTGTTAAATAATTGTTTGTATTAATCATTGGGTTGTTATTTATTACTTGACTGTTTTATTAATGTTAAATCATTGTTTGTATTAATCATTGGGTTGTTATTTATTAATTGACTGTTTTATTAATGTTGTCAAATAATTGTTTGTATTAATCATTGGGTTGTTATTTATTACTTGACTGTTTTATTAATGTTGTTAAATAATTGATTGTATTAATCATTGGGTTGTTATTTATTACTTGACTGTTTTATTAATGTTGTTAAATAATTGTTTGTATTAATCATTGGGTTGTTATTTATTACTTGACTGTTTTATTAATGTTGTTGAATAATTTATTGTATTAATCATTGGGTTGTTATTTATTAATTGACTGTTTTATTAATGTTGTCAAATAATTGTTTGTATTAATCATCGGGTTGTTATTTATTACTTGACTGTTTTATTAATGTTGTTAAATAATTGTTTGTATTAATCATCGGGTTGTTATTTATTACTTGACTGTTTTATTAATGTTGTTAAATAATTGTTTGTATTAATCATCGGGTTGTTATTTATTACTTGACTGTTTTATTAATGTTGTTAAATAATTGTTTGTATTAATCATCGGGTTGTTATTTATTACTTGACTGTTTTATTAATGTTGTTAAATAATTGTTTGTATTAATCATTGGGTTGTTATTTATTACTTGACTGTTTTATTAATGTTGTTAAATAATTGTTTGTATTAATCATTGGGTTGTTATTTATTACTTGACTGTTTTATTAATGTTGTTAAATAATTGTTTGTATTAATCATTGGGTTGTTATTTATTACTTGACTGTTTTATTAATTTTGTTAAATAATTGATTGTATTAATCGTTGGGTTGTTATTTATTACTTGACTGTTTTATTTATTCATGGATGTTATTAATTACATTTAAATCGACCTGTTTATATTCTGCTTATTTTACTATATTTTATTTTCTTGAAGCCAAACATGTTGCATCATTGTTTGTTGCGGTATGAAATTTGTTAAATGTCGACACCCTGTGGCCACAAGTGGAAGTGAATGAAGGATGGAGGAATGAAAGGATGAATCTTCTTCTCCTCCTCTCTTCTCTTAGCAACATAAACATCCCTCCATCCTGCCTCCCATGGTGTTGACTGGTTCTGTTGCTCTTCACTTCCTTCCCCCTCCCTTAAATAAACTCTTTCTATCCCATCCCTCCATCATTCACACCCCCATCTCTCCTCCTCCACCTTTCTTTTGATAGCTCCTCTGTTCTGTACTTTTGTTTTCTGACGTCAATAAACTCACAATGAATTTGATAATTTCAAATTGCGGAGATTGTAAAAGCTTGGTCTTCAGGGTCTGTTACACTTTGGCCTGAGGAGTGAAGGAGCTGGGGATTGAACCACCGGCTGCCTGGTTAGTGGACGTCCCACTGTTCCCCCTGGACCCTCTGTACTGGTGTCTCCATGAACATCAATTATGTTTCATTTATAATTTCTAATTATTGCCTCGAGACCTCAGACTTCTCCGGCCTCCCCCCCGTTCACCACAAATCACCACAGGACACAGGGAGATAAAATACTATTATTATTATTTATGGTACTTTTTCTTTTTGCAGTTACAAAAAAAAAAAAGGTTGTGTCTCCTCCCGCTCGTTTCCAGCCGGTTTATGAAACATCTTTTTATTACGATACAGGAACACGTGAAATGTACAAAACAAGAGAAATGAAGGAGAACACGTGGAATCTGGTTCTGTGTTTGGTTTGAGAACAGCAGGAAGAAACCGAGGGAACAAACGAGTGTGGAACTTCTGAACAGAACATTTAACCAGTGGCTTTGTTGAAGGTGTTTTTTTGTCTTTGTGTGTTTTCAGAGCGGATTCATTCAGGCGGAGCAAAGAGAAAAGGTTCAGGATCAGGGGGGTGAATCACAAATTTAAACTTTGAAAACTTAAGTTGCTTTAGAGGAGGTGGTATTCAGATTCTGTTCTTTACACTGAGCCACGCTAGCTGTTTCCCCTGGTTTCCAGTCTCTATGCTAAGCTAAGCTAACTGGCAGCTGGACAAAGCTGTATTTTTCCTGAACAGACGTGAGAATGAGATCAACTCTCTTTTCTAACTCGGCAAGAAATCAAACAAAAACTGCAACCTCAGGATTCAATCTGATCTAAACACAGGAAACTTCCTTTACTCTCCGATCTTTTCATTTCTTTTACAAACAATTCCAGTCATACAAAACAAATCAAAGCATTATATACACACGGTATACGATATAAACACAAGTGTCTTCTGTACAGAACAACAGTCGGTGGAGTCTCAAACTCCACAAAGTGAAACGAGTTACAGCCGCGGACGTTACGAAGAATATGATACGATGCCGGATTATACGGTTTACGTGTTTCTACGTTTAGCTAACGTCCCAGTGACGGTTAGTGAAGCTGCAAACTGGGCGTCGCCATCGTGACTTTAGTGTCGTTAACGATTTCAGACTTGAATCTGGAAAATGTTCGGGGGAAAAACCGAGTCCGGACATTTTGCAGAGTTTTGTCGTTTCTTGGTACGAAGCACCGAGTTCTCTGAGATTTAAATATACAAGAGAAGAAGAAACAATAAGCAGCACCAAGTGGGAATGTCTTTGGCAACATAGTGTGATGAGTGGAGAGAGGAGGAGAGTGACAGGACGTGTTCCAGCCTCAGAGAACAGAGAGGAGCTGTGGTTGGTTTCTGTTGTTCGATGTCGGCAGCCGTCCTCTCGTCCATCTTCAAATCCCGTCCTTCGGTTGGACTGAGCCAGGCTAGCCTATGGTTTCCATGCTTTATGCTAAGCTATTAGCTGTAGCTTCAAATCGATCAGAGAGATACAAGAACATTCTCTCATCTCAGATCTCAGCGATAAACCAAATGAACACATGAAACTGAACGTTGACTTGTTTCAGTGTTCAACTCGACTCTGTCTCCAGCTCCTTCCTCCCTCGTCTTCAAACCGATTCGGAGTTAAAGCATCTTCAGATCGGTCTGTCCTCAGTAATGTCCGTATCCCATGGACATTCCCAGTCCCAGTCCCAGACCCAGACCCAGACCCAGACCCAGACTCTCCCTCAGGCCCCTCAGCTGCTCCTCTCCCAGCCGGATCTTGTCCTCCAGCTGCCTCTGCTCCACCAGCAGAGCAGCCTTCATCTTCACAAAGTGACTGTGGAGGAAAACACACAGAGACAGATCCTCATCAACACAGATTTCAAAGATTGGACACAATAAATCAGGATAAAATATTGATATTATATATCATTTTATACAATAATATTGTCTTTTGCACACTCTGTCTACATATTCTTACACTCATAGTATATTATATTATCTATTGTATAGTCAAATACTTATATTTATACCTCTACTATATATCATATCATATTATATCATACTCTCTGAATATTCTTTGTATATATAAGTCTATATACACATTTTTATACATGTGTACATGTTATAATTATAATTATTATATTACTATTATTATTATTATTATTATTATTATTATTATATATACTGTTGCTGCCATTATTACTATATACTGCTATTATATTGGTATAATTACTATCATATATAAATATATATTATGTTATATTATATACTATATATACTGTACTATTTTTATATACTGTCTAACAATAACATTACCATCATATCATCAGTACTATTACCATCATCTTGCCACTGCACCTTATCTACCTATTTATCTTGTGTTTCTGTTTTATTCTTTCTACCTCAATATTTTTTATTTTATTCTATTGTATTGTATTTTATTGTATTCAAATATACCGGCTGCTATGACAACTTAATTACCCTTCGGGGATGAATAAAGTAATCTATCTATCTATCTATCTATCTATCTATCTATCTATCTATCTATCTATCTATCTATCTATCTATCTATCTATCTATCTATCTATCTATCTATCTATCTATCTATCTATCTATCTATCTATCTATCTATCTATCTATCTATCATCTATCTATCTATCATCTATCTATCTATCATCTATCTATCTAAAATGATGTTGGATCAAATCTATCGACTCAAATAGACGCAGGACAGACAGTTGCTGGTGTTGTGAGGTACCTGTAGTCTCGGTGCTGGTCGGGCGACAGGCAGCGGGCCAGCACCCGGCTCACGGCCTGCTCTCTGCGGTCCACATGGTCCTTCAGGTCCTGGGCCTCCGACAGCTGCCGCATGAGCTGACGCTTCTTCTCCAGCAGAGGGAACTAGAGAGCAGGGAGGCGACAAGTGAGTGGATGTGTTCAAACTTTGTCAACTCGTCTTCTTCTAAAGCTTTTAATGATAACTTTAACTTTAAATTCCCTAAGTTACCGTTGTCATGAAGCAGATAAAGCGCAACTTAACCTCAACTTCAATACTTAAAGATTTTTGTTCTATTTCATCTGGCAACTGCAAATCTTCATCTTTCTATGATAAACAATGAAATCGGCTTCAGTAAGAACAATTATTTTCCAAAAATAGGTCTGATTTAACTTAAAATAAGTCTTTTTGTGTATCTCTGACATATCTCTGATGTAAACAAGCTCCTTCATTTTGCTTTAAGATGTATTTAACTACAGCTCGTCCCTCCTACACCTCATATTCCCTCTGTCCTCTGTCCCTTGTCCTCTGTCCCCTTCTCGCCTCCTTCCCTCTGTCCTCTGTCCTCTGTCCCCTGTTCTCTGTCCCCTTCTCGCCTCCTTCCCTCTGTCCTCTGTCGTCTGTCCTCTGTCCCCTGTCCTCTGTCCCCTTCTCGCCTCCATCCCTCTGTCCTCTGTCCCCTGTCCTTTGTCCCCTGTCCTCTGTCCTCTGTCCCCTCCTCACCTCCTTCCCTCTGTCCTCTGTCCACTGTCCTCTGTCCTCTGTCCTCTGTCCACTGTCCTCTGTCCCCTGTCCTCTGTCCCCTGTCCTCTGTTCTCTGTCCCCTGTCCCCTGTCCTCTGCTCGCCTCCTTCCCTCTGTCCTCTGTCCTCTGTCCTCTGTCCCCTGTCCTCTGTCCTCTGTCCCCTGTCCTATGTCCCCTGTCCTCTGTCCTCTGTCCCCTGTCCCGTCCCCTGTCCTCTGTCCTCTGTCCTCTCCTCGCCTCCTTCCCTCTGTCCTCTGTCCCCTCCTCGCCTCCTTCCCTCTGTCCTCTGTCCCCTGTCCTCTGTCCCCTGTCCTCTGTCCCCTGTCCTCTGTCCCCTCCTCGCCTCCTTCCCTCTCTCCTCTGTCCCCTCCTCTTTCCCTCTGTCCTCTGTCCCCTCCTCGCCTCCTTCCCTCTGTCCTCTGTCCTCTGTCCCCTCCTTCCCTCCTCCTCACCCGGTCGTTCTGCTCCGTCTCCGGGTCCAGCGTGTCCAGCGTGGTCTCCACCCGCAGCAGCCTCCCGGACAGAGACAGCAGGAGACTCACCACCTTGTCCAAGTCTCCGATGAACATGCGGAACTTGTCCACCTCGTTGGGCTTGCACACCGACACCACCATGTTCTCCACCTGAGGACAGAGACCAGAGCCGGAGGTGAGCCAGGTCCAGGAGGAGGACGAGTGTGAATGATCAAGTGCAGGATATGCATCATATGTGATATGTGTTCATATAAACCATATTGATATTATATATCATTTTATGCAATAATATTGTCTTTTGCACACCATGTCTACATATCCTTACACTCATAGTATATTATATTATCTATTGTATAGTCAAATACTTATATTTATACCTCTACTATATATCATATCATATTATATCATACTCTTTGTATATTCTTTGTATATATAAGTCTATATACACATATTTATACATGTGTACATATTATTATTATTATATTTACTATTATTATTATATACACTGTTGCTGCCATTATTACTATTTACTGCTATTATATTGGTATAATTACTATCATATATACATATATATTATGTTATATTATATACTATATATACTGTACTATTTTTATATACTGTCTAACAGTAACATTACCATCATATCATCAGTACTATTACCATCATCTTGCCACTGCACCTTATCTACCTATTTATCTTGTGTTTCTGTTTTTATTCTTTCTACCTCAATATTTTTTATTTTATTGTATTGTATTTTATTGTATTCAAATATACCGGCTGCTATGACGACTTAATTTCCCTTCCATCCATCGATCCATCGATCCATCGATCCATCCATCCATCCATCCATCCATCCATCCATCCATCCATCCATCCATCCATCCATCATCCACCAATCCATCCATCCATCATCCATCCATCCATCAGCCACCAATCCATCCATCCATCCATCATCCACCAATCCATCCATCCATCCACCCATCCATCCATCCATCATCCACCAATCCACCCATCCATCCATCCACTAATCCATCCATCCATCCATCCATCATCCACCAATCCATCCATCCATCCATCATCCACCAATCCAAATCCATCCATCCATCCATCCATCATCCACCAATCAATCCATCCATCCATCCATCCATCCAATAATCCATCCATCCATCCATCCATCATCCACCAATCCATCCATCCATCCATCCATCCATCCATCCATCCATCCACCCATCCATCCATCCATCCATCATCCACCAATCAATCCATCCATCCATCTATCTATCTATCTATCTATCCATCCATCCATCCATCCACCCATCCATCCATCCATCCATCCATCCATCATCCACCAATCAATCCATCCATCCATCTATCTATCTATCTATCCATCCATCCATCCATCCATCATCCACCAATCCATCCATCCATCCATCCATCATCCATCCATCCATCCATCCATCCATCCATCATCCACCAATCCATCCATCCATCCATCCATCATCCATCCATCCATCCATCCATCCATCCATCCATCCATCCATCCATCCATCCACCCACCCACCCACCCATCCATCCATCCATCCATCCATCACCTCCTCTCCCAGCTGGGTGTTGGCTCTGATGTCGTCCTGCAGACCCCTCTGAGCTTCCCTCAGAACGCCCAGCTTCTTACGCAGACTCTCCATCAGCTGCTTCTGCTCCACACACGGAGAGGAAAGAGATGTTATGACACCACACAATGAAACCAGCAGGGGGCGCCGTCTGTCCACGACCACGTCTTCATCACGTCACCTTGTAGCTCAGCTCGTCGTCCTCGTCTCTCTCCCGGTGGTCGGTGAAGTCCTTCATCTGGGACAGGAGCTGAGCTTTGGCGGCCGACGTGCTGTAATAGGACGAACAGCTGGAGCTCGCCCCGGAGCGCCTGAGGGAGAGAGAGAGAGAGAGAGAGAGAGAGAGAGAGAGAGGAGAGTTGACTTTATTCAGATCAAACTCGAGATGTGAGGAAACAGACTGATTATAAGAGAACATAAACAAGAGTGTGAATCTGTCCTCAGGCCAAAGTGAGACGGGTTGTCCATGTTCCTGTTGGACGGGTCACACGTCTCTAGTGGTGGGAATTGGCAAAAATGTGACGATTCAATAGTATTGCGATATTTGGGCCACGATTCAATAGTATTGCGATTCGATTCTGCGATATATTGCGATTCATGTCCCCCATATTATTCAAAGGCATTACAAAAAAGAGGAAAATAAGACTGCTCAACTCACTGCAAATGTCACATTTAAACAACATCGTCTTGTACACATGTCTTCTACACATTAACTGAAGTGCAAAAACTTTGTCCTTGAACATTCAGGACACAGGACCTTTGTAATTATTTTCTGAATAGGAGACCTCTCACATGAACACTGAGCTCAATCATATAAATAAGAGTAACCTAGAGCTTCTACTTCTACTAGAGTCCAGTCCAGTTGGCTGCAAGGTCATGACCCAAAATGTTAAATTAATTTGGGAATATTGGCATTTTTGTTCAGAAAAAGCAGTTGGTCCACATGCTCAGATGTTAAAGTTCCTCTGGAACGTTACTATATCTCCTGCAGTGGAGAACATCCTTTCCGCAGACACACTAGATATCTTTTAAACTCTGAAACTCTCCTCGTCATGCTTTGCCAGCCGGGGGCTGTAACATATATAATTGTAAATTAAGTATTACATTTTTTTTTTTTTTTTTATAAATATTGCAATACTTTGTGCTACAGTATCGATATAATCGCAGGCGCAAAATATGGCGATACTGAACAGAATCGATTTTTTCTCCCACCACTACACGTCTCCACTCGTCCCTGTCCCTGTTGGACGGGTCACATGTCTCCTGGTCTCTGTACCTGTCCAGGCTGTCGGTGTTGTGCTCCGGGCTCCGGTAGGCTCCTCTCCAGCTCTCCGTGCCCGACTCGCCCTCACTGCTCTGGGGGAACAGCTCCTCCAGGCTCAGCCTCTCTCTGGAGCCCTCGCTGGTCTCTAGCTCCTCCCCCTCCACGGAGCTGCTCTCCGCCCGCGTCCTGCCCGGCGGCGGCGAGGCCTCAGAGTCCGGGTACGTGTCGATGTCCGTCTCCAGGACCGTCACCGGCAGCGCGAAGCACGGCAGCTCGCTGGTGATGGGTTCCAACTCTCCCGGAAGCTCCTCCTCCTGGAAGTCATCGATGTCCGTCTCCATGGGGACGTCCAGGTCGGCCTCCAGGCTGTGGGCGGGACTCGGGCTCAGGGTCGTCTCGGACTCGGTTCCCGGCTCTGGGATCTCCTGCTGCTCCTCGGCCTGGAAGCCTCTGGTCCCACGGAGCTGCTGCTGCTGCCGCTCGGAGGCGATGGAGAAGTAGGGTTCAGGAGGAGAAACTCCGTTCTCTCCACCAGGGGGAGGAGTGGAGTCACTGGGAGAAGGAGGTCGCTCCCTCTCGGCTCCTGGTCTCACGTCGTGCTGCTGGTTCGCTGGCGTCCTCTCGTGGGCGTGACCCTCAGACGACCTTCAGAGACACAGAGGAGACAAATATGTTAAATAATAAAACTTTATTTAGTTTTTCACGTTACAAGTGAAAATAATTGTCAGATTAATTCATATTTATTATTTTCCTCCCGTCTCACCTGCTTGTTTCCGTCGGTGGTGAAGGTAAAGACGATACGACCTCCTCCTCTTCCTCCTCCTCTTCCTCCTCCTCGCCGTACGAGCTCTGCAGGTGCCCCTCCCTCTCTCTCTGGGGCGGAGCCACCGGTCTGAACGCCCGTCTGGAGAACATGGGACTGGGCGGAGTCACGGTGAAGGAGCGGTCCTGGAACGGAGCCGGATGCTGATTGGACGTGGCGTGGGCGAAGGCGTGCTCCTGGGTTTGGCTGCAGGTGCAGCGAGGACACGCCTCCGTCACCTCCTTCCTCTCGGGGGGGAGACTGTAGGACCTCTGCCTGGACGTCTCCGGGGGAGGGAGGCACGAGGAGGAGGGAGACGCCGTGTGGATGGAGGGAGGGATGGAGTGAGGAGCGGAGGAGGAGAAGAGGGTGTGGTGGGACGCACGCCGCCGGTGGAACTGCTCCCACTTGGGCGGCGGCGGTCTCGGTGGCGGCGGCGTCCTCTTCCTGTTCCGCCTGAGCGTGCTCGCCGCCTCCCCCCCCGCTCCTTCCTCCACCTCGCTCAGCGTCCGACCGGGCGCCACGCAGACCGACGGCGCCCAGCGCTGACCGCCGTCGAAGCGGAGGTCGTTCTCGGACATGGCTCGGCCTCGCAGCCCGAGGGGGGGCGGCGGGGGGGGGAACGAGTACCCGTTGCTGCTGTCGACGTCTCGGGGGCCACATCGCCCGTGGGGGTGGAGCTGCTGGGGCGGGGGGGCGCTCTCCGGGGGGGGTCTGGAGTCCCGCCTCCAGCCGGGGAGGTCCCTGTGGGGGGCGGAGCAAGCAAAGAGACAAACAGATGAGTCAGCAAATACAGAATCAAAGAGCAAAGAAAGACACAGGAAGTGGAATTGAAAGCTACATACAGGATCTCCATATATGGGCCGACCCCTCCTAACCCCCCCCCCCGGAGACTCACTTAGACCCAATCAGACAGAGATGGAGAAAGTGGGCGTCGCCACGTCACGTCGGACTCGACTCGGACTTTTGGGAAAGTCACAGAAACGACACCTGACGTGAACAGGAAGTGACTCACCTCTCAGTCAGGCTGTACTTCCTGTTGAGCGAGCTCGTGTCCTGCGTTCGGGCCGGAAGCGTCTGTGGAGGAGGAGTCAAAGCAGATGATTAACACCAGAGACATGAGGGAAGTGGGCGTGTCCCTCCGGCCGGCGGTCAGTGGGGAGGAGGCGGAGTTTAGAGTCCAGCTCTCCGCTATAATCTTTGGGCCATTTCCTGGAAGTCTTCAACCTTCTGTATTTCAACCTTTGCTGTTTCTTTGAGAAGCTTAAATGCTGTCGCCTGTCGATAAGAGGTCAATATATTTGTTTGTATTTGTGTTTTATTTTTATTTTATAGCTACTTGATGTTTAAACTGAAGAATATCAACCCTCAATTACATGTATTTGTCATAAGATTTCATAACAACATCTAAGGAATCATCGCTTTAGAATTTCTTTATTCCCTATAAATACATTTTTGGGCATTTCCTGGAAGTCTTTATCCTTCTGTATTTCAACCTTTGTTTTTTCTTTGCGAAGCTTAAATGCTGAGAATTTCACAAAAAACCTATCGTCTGTCGATAAGTATTAAATATATTTGTTTGTATTTGTGTTTTCTTTTTATTTTATATTTATTTGTTGAATAACCTGCAGAATATCAAGCTTCAATTAAATTTATTTGTCATAAAACTTCATAACAAACTCTAAGGAATCATTGCTTTAGAAATTCTTTCCCCTATTGGCTTCTGTCTCCATTGTCCTCGAGATGGTGCTGAACTGTGTGTGTGTGTGTGTGTGTGTGTGTGTGTGTGTGTCTGTGTGTGTGTGTGTGTGTGTGTGTGTTTCCCTGGTGTGTGTGTCTCTGTCTTATCTCAGCCTTGCCGTCCCTCCAGCACATCTGTTCTCGTTACAGCGGCAGATACCAAAAATAACTACCACGCTCGGAGGTTATCTCGCGGTGGCATCAACTTTTACAACCCTCCCTCCCCCATCTCCCCCCCACCCACCAGCCCCCCCCAGAGAAAACAACAACACGATGTCAGCTCGGACGAAACATCTGCTGATCTGACGACAGACTTGGTCCAAGACAAACGTCGGCTTGGCTCCGCTCGGCGTCGAACCAGCAGCTCACCGGTGGGTGGAAGTTCACCGGAGGTTCTGGAAGTTCAGACCAGAGGCTGCCCCCCCCCCCCACCGCCCCCCCGCCGAGCTTTTTGAATCACTTTGTGGCAGAGACGAAACCCAACGCTGCTATTATCGCTGACACAAGTGTACGCCGCTGTTGCACAACAATCCCCCCCCCCCCCGCAAAGTTCCGTGAACTATTTCAATTGGAATGTGTCGGCCTCGAACCACATGCAGGACGTGAGGTTCCACTACAAACCAGACGTCCCACCACAGAGGACTTGGACCGGGACGCCGCTCTGCTCCAGCGTCCCAGTTAGGCTCCTCCTCCTTCCTCCCTCCTCCTCTCTACAGTGGTCGATCCTGCTCGAGTCCAAAGTCTCATTTCACAGTTTCTCTTCCACTGCGACTGGGCTGAGCCGAGTGTTCAGAAGCCAGCAGGCTTTATGCTAAGCTAATCTAAAACCAGTTTTTATAAATTCAAGGAAATATGGGAAACCTTCATGTAATTTTTGGAAAGCGACCAAGTGGAAATTAATGAGTGAAACAGAATAAAATAGCAGCACCTAATAGGATGAATATTAATTGTAACTAACTAATATTATGAATAAGAGAACGTTATTTTATCTAGGCTTTTGATTTGATTGATTGGATTTAAATTTTATTTATTTGTATTTGTATAATTTTGTCTTTATTTACTTCCATTTATTCTTATATTTTTATATATGTATTTTTTTTTATTATTTTATTTAATCTTATTTAAGTTGATTGTGGGTTGGGGGTGTTCATAAACGTTTGTTTGTATTTAAATGTTTGTTTCTTATATGTAAAACTCAATAAATATATTGTTAAAAAAAACAACCAATATTTATGTTTAAAGGAATAAATAAACTCAATGTGTCGAGTTTAAAGAATCTGACAGTATCAAACATTGACGTCCAAGGAAATGGATTTAGCGGGATTAGCTCATTTTAAAGATGTTATAGTTATATAAAAGTATTCTCTACATTTTGATGAATCAAGGTAGAAATCTAATAATGTATTCAATAACTGAAAGGAAGTCTATGATCACCTGTGGCGTGTTTTT
Source organism: Limanda limanda (assembly GCF_963576545.1). NCBI lineage: Eukaryota > Metazoa > Chordata > Actinopteri > Pleuronectiformes > Pleuronectidae > Limanda > Limanda limanda. The sequence continues at coordinate 2,781,110 of NC_083657.1, forward strand.
AAAGCTTAGAACGATCCCGTGTTTTTGCCAATAATTCCAGTTCATAGATTCCAGCCTCCTGCCGACTCTAGTGATGAAGTTAGAAATCTAATAATTAGTGCTGTCAGTTAAACACGTTATTAACGGCATTAACGCAAACCCATTTTAACACCGTCAATTTTTTTAACGCGTGATTAACGCAGAGCTGCAGCTTCAGTATCTGTGTTCACCTCCAGTCTGACCTGCCTTCGCTTTTTGTTTTAATATTTCGCCAACTAAAATATATATTTTTAAGCTATTGTTCCACAGGACACGGAACTTCTTCGTGGTTTAGTAGCTTTTATTATCCTCTATAAACATGTGCACTTCTCGCTCTTACTCCGTCACTCGCACACATCAACAACACTTCACTTCCTCATTGACCCCCGATCCCCAAACAACCCCATCCTATTGGTCCAAACAGTCACATGTCCCACCCCGACCCCTTCACTGACCCTCAGACATCAGAACACTCCTTCAACAGTGTTTTACTGAACATACGTCAAAACCAAACTTGAAAATCAAATATTAAGCCATGGTTTAACTGCACTATAGGCTGAGTCCTTGTTAACCTGAAATGTGAACTTTATAATTTTATTTTGTACCGCCCTGTTTGGCAATGTTGTTTTTCAATAAAATAAAACATTTGCATAAAGCAAGCCAATCTGCTTTTCCATGTTGATAAGAGCATTAAAACGAAAGTAAAATTATGGAAAAAAAATAAATGAAGGGACATTTAGAATAGATAAATATTTGCGATTAATCGTGAGTTAACTATGACATAAATGCGATTAATCGCGATTAAATATTTTAATCGTTTGACAGCACTACTAATAATGTATAAGATAACTCAAAGGAAGCCTAAGATGCCGAGTAGGAAAACATGTTGCAGGTTTTTAAAAGCGCCAAAAGCTTTTTTACCAATAAATCCAGTTCTTTAATAACTCTCACTAGTGTGGTGATGCATTGGTCTCACCTCTGTGGGGGGGTAGCTCCTGGACGTGTGTCCCTGCTGCAGAGGCTGCTGCTTCTCAAAGGACTGGGCGGGGGGGCAGACGGGATGGAAGGCCGATCGGGGGGGTGGATTCTGGTTCTGGGAGAACGCACCAGGCTGGAGATGGAAGTTGTGTTGGAAGTCTTGGTGACGTGAGCTGAGCTGAGCAGCGTCCTCCCTCTCTCTCTGGAGTCTCTCCATCTCTTTCTCTCTCTCCAGCTCCCTCTCTCTCTCCCTTTCCCACTGTCTCATCCTCTCCTCTCGCTCCCTCTCCCGCTGCACCCCCCTCAGCCGGGCCCTCTCCATATCCAGCTCCCTCTCTTGTCTTTCCTTCTCCTGCTGCCGCTCCTGTTCTCTCAATCTTTCCTCCCGCTGCCTTTCTCTCAACCTCTCCTCCCTCTCTCGTTCCCTCCCCCTCTCCTCCCTCTCCCTCTCCCGCTCCATCTCCCTCTCTCTCTGCCTCTCCCTGCTGGTGCTCACCGACTGCCTCCTGCTCTCCATGGTGTCTGAAAGCACGGAGCTCTCCTGAGACAGCGCCCCCTGGTAGGAGTATCTCCTCTGGGTGGGCTGCAGGCCGAGCCCCCCCCCCTGGTGCTCAGGGTGGGGGGGCTTCTGCCGACGACTCGACAGACTCGGAACATTCGACCCAGTTATGGTTTTGCTCGTCTCCTCGAAAAACTTCATTCTATCTGCAAACGGAAGGAGGTCGGTGTCCTCCATCCGGGAGCATGAGGAGGTGCGGCTGTGGGAGGAGGAGGTGGAGGAGGAGGCGGAGGAGGAGGAGGTGTAGGTACAGACCCCATGTCGGGATCCTGTGACCCCTGAGACCCTCTCATCCGGGACCCTGCTCCGTCGCTCCTGCTCGGGTTCTGGTTGGAGTTTATTCTCCGGGGTCCAACGCCAGCGGCGAGCTTTCCCGGCCGGAGCTGGTTCTTCCACAACTCGGATGCCGACACCAAAACTGGGCAGGACCGGGTCCAGGACCGGGTCCAGGACCTGCACAGACCTGGAGGTGGTGTTGCTGTGGGTGGAGCTTGCTGACGGAGGCGGAGTTGGTTCATCTGAAGCGTTTGGTTTCTCAGCGGTTGTCCTGACGTCTTCGTGCATCACAGGTGAAGCAGCCTTGGTGCTCCTCTCCTGGGCCGGAACATCTGGGTCCTCCTGTTGGTCATGGAGGTCGGGACCCTCCTCCTCCGGGACCGTCTCCCCACTGCAGAGCAGCCCCCCCGGGCCGCAGCTCCTCTGCAGCTGGGCCTTCTTCCTCTGGATCTCGTTGCGCAGGTTGGTGGCGAACCGCTCGTTGCGCCGGCGGTTCCGTCGGTGGTTCCTCGACGGCGTTAACTTCCTCATCGCTGCCTCTCCTTCCACCTTCTCCTCCTTCTTCCCTCCACTTACTCCTCTATCCACCGCTCTCTGCTCCTCCAGTAACGAGTCCACACTGGCAGCGGCACTGAGAGGCTCAAAGTCACTTTCCAGTATCTGGTCCGAGCTCAGTTTCCTCTGGGATCCACTGGGATCCACTGGTACGCTCACCGAGCGGCCCCAGGGGGGGTGATGCTGAGCCGAGGAGGGTGGGCCGCCATTTACACACATCCCATCGAGTCTGTCACACGACTCATCACCTTCACCTTCCAGGAACACAGATCCGGGGGTGGAGCAGCGGCTGCCGTCCCTTGCAGGCTGGTGTGAGGACTGGGAACACTGGTTGCTGAACAGGAGCTGATCAGGAGGGTGGGAGGAGTCACTGTTAACCTGCAGTGACTGGAGTTGTGTGGCGAGGAGCCTCTCGGGGGCGCTGTGCCGGTGAAGCGACTGCTCTTCAACCTCCATGGAGGACTGGGAAGGGGAGGAGCCAGGAGGAGAGGTCGTCACCTGGTCAGAAAGGTGATCTGAGGTGGCGTCTAGGCTATAGTCTTTGTTAGCACTAGTGTCACATCGGGTGTGTGTCTGTCTCTGTGTGTAGTGTGAGTCTGAGGTGTCCTCTCTGAAACGTCCAGTTGTGTCTCTTTCTTCCGGAGCCGAGACGAATCCGTTGTGAATCCCTGACTCAACCTTCAGAGAGGACTGGTGTTCCTCAAAGTAGGAGGTCAGACTGGACACCTCGATGGGAGCCGAGGCGCAGCGCTTGTTGCTGTGACTCCTCGTGGCTCTGAAGCTGTCCTTCCTGGTCGGAGGCTGAGGAGGACTCGTCTTCCTCTCCTCCGCGCCTCCTTCTCCGTTCCTCACAGTCTCAAAGTTCCCTCCCCTCCTCTCCACCTCGTAGCAGCAGGACGAAGGCCTCTCCTTCACCTCCACAGGCCTGCGCCTCGGCCGGGTGAGGGACCTGGACTTGTGTGCGATCAGCTGGGCCTCGGTGGACGAGCTCCCCGGGGTCGCGGCCTCACCGGCAGGGTAGTCTCCGCACGCCGGGCCCAGGCTCTGGAGGAGGTTCTCCATGGAGCAGGTCTCCCCGGGCTTCAGCGGCACGGCGGCGTAGTCGGACGTGTTGGAGCTGGCGGAGAAGGAGCTGTAGGCCGAGTCCCTCTTGTTGTTGAAGAGCGTCGGGTCCACGGGGGAGTTGTGGGAGTCGGAGTCCGGCTGTGCGGTGGGCGTGGGCGTGTCCAGGCTCTCCATGGAGCCCAGGGAACTGCTTCTGTCGGTGGAGGAGTACGGTCTGGACAGCTGAGTCCACTGCATGGACAGGTCACTGCAGGAGAGGAGAAGATCAACGTCAAGCTTTTCACGATCAGACATCAACAGCAAAATGACTTCACCTCCGTCTCTGGGAACTTGAAACAAGTAGGTAGGTAGGTAGGTAGGTAGGTAGGTAGGTAGGTAGGTAGGTAGGTAGGTAGGTAGGTAGGTAGGTAGGTAGGTAGGTAGGTAGGTAGGTAGGTAGGTAGGTAGGTAGGTAGGTAGGTAGGTAGGTAGGTAGGTAGGTAGGTAGGTAGGTAGGTAGGTAGGTAGGTAGGTAGGTAGGTAGGTAGGTAGGTAGGTAGGTAGGTAGATAGATAGATAGATAGATAGATAGATAGATAGATAGATAGATAGATAGATAGATAGAATACTTTATTGCTCCCCGAAGGGAAATTAAGTCGTCATAGCAGCCGGTATATTTGAATACAATAAAATACAATACAATAGAATAAAATAAAAAAGGTAGAAAGAATAAAAACAGAAACACAAGATAAATAGGTAGATAAGGTGCAGTGGCAAGATGATGGTAATAGTACTGATGATATGATGGTAATGTTATTGATAGACAGTATATAAAAATAGTACAGTATATATAGTATATAATATAACATAATATATATTTATATATGATAGTAATTATACCAATATAATATCAGTATATAGTAATAATGGCAGCAGCAACAGTATATATAAAAATAATAGTAAATATAATAATAATATGTACACATTTATAAATATGTGTATATAGACTTATATATACAAATAATATACAAAGAGTATGATATAATATGATATGATACATAGTAGAGGTATAAATATAAGTATTTGACTATACAATAGATAATATAATATACTATGAGTGTAAGAATATGTAGACAGAGTGTGCAAAAGACAATATTAATGCATCAAATGATATATAATATCATTATGATTCATATTAACACAGTAAGTAGGTGTTCCAGTATATGGAGCGGAGTAGAAAGAACGTAAAAGAAGAATATCCTGTTTCATCAAACTCAAAGAAACTTCTAATGCCCCCTCGGAGAAATCCATGCGGTTTCCTTTAATCAGGATAATGTTTCTCCTCGATTGACATAATGGCCGACTCTCTAATAAACTACATGCAATAAGTCAGCTTTAATTTTCAGATGCCCAAGCTGCGACTCTCCCCCCGAGACACACAGGGTTTATCCTCCTGGAACAAAGCGTTTGAACTGCAGCGCCGAGTGAATCTGTTTCCGATCAGTCCTGAGCTGCAGATCCACGGCAGCCCCCCATGTGTTTTTAAAGACCCTCGGAGGACGGCTCTTTAGGCGCAGAGGGATTTCCTCCTCATCAACTCCCACTGCCGGGAGTGGAACTCTCTAACTCATCCCTTGATTCCTCTCATCCTCCTTCTCCTGCCTCCTTTCGGACTCGACCCGTCCCCGGCTCCTCTACGTCAAACGTGGATTTATTACAAAACTGCAGGAGAGTGGAAGGCCACTGATTGAAAGAGACGTGGATGTTTACAGAGGAGCCTGCTCGTGTGTTTTCTCACTAATAACAAGTAACAGATACTGCAGTGATTCTCAAGTCAAGTCGGGTTTAATCTTTATAACCAATGCCCGCGAGTCTCAAATCTGTGCGTCACTGTCTACGACAACTTTGACCTCGACTCGGATCAGGAAAAACTATTTAAACGGGGGAAGATCGGAGGATAAGAGCTACAGAAAGATGACTTCTTCTTCTTCTTCTACGGATGGACAGACGTGTAATAAATGTCACATATATCAAATGTTGTGATTGCTCGACAGGCCGTGGATCTGAGCGCTGACCTCCGCTGGACACCGACCTCCAATCTTCCTATTTCTGTTCACTTCTTCTTCCAACTTTCTAACAATAAAACGTCCAAGAGTAACACACACACAAGAAGAAAGAAGAAGAGAATTTCCCAACAATGCAAACTTCTTGGAGAACCACAAAAGGAAAAAGAACTGGCAGCAAAAAGGAATAACTGAGAGAAAAGGGGGGGGGTATAAAAATACATTTACACAAACTGGCTGATGTCGGGGTCACCTTCTGTTCTGGTGCTTGGTTCGAATCCAACTCATAAAAGGGCTGAATGAAAAATATGCAGACATTTTTTTGACCCTTTATATTTCTCTGCCGTCTTATTCAAACAACAGGGGAAGTTGCCAAAGGGGAGAAAACGGATTCGCGTCTGAAGCAGTATGGGAAACAGACTTATCTCCGGGCTATTTCTGTGGCATTTATGGTTTATAATCCATGAAGGGATCTGACAGCTGATAGAGGGGGGGGGCTTGTAGGTTCATGCTCTTACCATTAGAGTTTATAAATACTGTAAAATCCAATGAATCCCCTCAGACTGAAGGACGGGACTTGAACCCAAGAAAGACTCCATTACATTTTGCTGCGTGTTCTGTTTTACTTTCCCATAGAATAATTCAAGGATCTTGATGAAAACCATCAGAGTGACTGAAATCTCCTGGTGCTGTCGGTTATAGTGACGGGTTGTTATGGTTTAGTGGACTCTAATATGAATGGATTAATAAGGAAAATCATCTAAATGGGAACAAATCATTCCCAAAATACTCTAACAAGTCATGTGACCACGTTCCCTGTGATGACACACTCAACTTAATGAGTTTCAAAGAGTCAAGTAGTTTTTATACTGTACGGAGATGAATGGAAATTACAGGAAAATACATATAAATATCACTGTGGGTTTATAGCACTGATTTAAAATGGCTTTAACGACTGGACTGGTCCCCATTGAAACACAGAGGAACTCCACTGGGGAGAGAAGTGTCTTTATCTGCATGAGAAACTCCTCTGAAGGAAGTGAGCCGTGAATGAGAAAGCGGCGGCGGCTGTATAGATTTGACCTGAGTGACAGCGAGGGGGGGGGTGAGGAGACAGGAAATGAGACGGGAGCTGGACAGGAAGTGATACGGTCAACTCCCGCCCAATCAGACGGCGTCGTGAGACACGTGAGGAGGTCGACACAGACTGGGATTAATCCACAAGTACACACTTTAACACTATCACAACTCGTTTTGATGTTTACACAAAAACACACACACACACAATCGTTTAGTGTAATTAACACACACGCAGATGCAGACGGGACAAAACGTCCCTTCACACAAACACAGTTTATTGAATGTCTTCCTCTCTTTGTCCACATGTTCTCAGAGTCACATGCCATTGTCCAGAGTTATGCCGGGAGCTGCCTCCTCATCAGATGCTGTGTGTGTGTGTGTGTGTGTGTTTGTGTGTGTGTTTATGCTGAGATCAGGCAGGGGAAGCTGTGGGAATAAGAGACCCACACACACACACACAGACACACACACACACACGCTGCTATGTAATCCATGTGGGACTATTAAATCTAATCGTGGTGCCTTATATCACTGATTGTTATCGGGAGCAGAACAGTTTGAGCAGCTGACGCACTACGAAGCTGACAAAGGGATAACGTCTGTTTGTATTGTGAGTCAACACACACACACACAGACACACAGACACACACACACACAGACACACACACACACAGCGGGGACTTCCTCTTTCCCTCTGAAGGATTACAGCTCAGTGAGATCATTCTCCACCTCAACCTGACTGGACAATCCAGGCCTTTGTCCCGACTGCATCATAATAATATAAATACACACATGTGGTCATACTAGGAACTGGATGGATTAGTCATTCAAGCAAAAAATGGCAGAAATCACCTGGATTCAGCTTCTTCGTTGGGATAATTTCATGTTTTATTGTCTTATATTATTGTAACCTGAATATTTGATCTTATGACGTCGTCTTGGACTTAAACAACAACTTTTTAAAACTATTTCCCACGTTCTATAAACCAAACTGTTGAACAATTAATCAAACCAAATTGGTCACACTCAGATACCAGTCCCCTGAAACATGCCTGAATGTTTTCATCAAGATTTCTCTGTAATTTCTTGAGAAATCCCACAAAAAATGTTGATAAAATCTCACAATGTCACAAGACTCTCAATTTAACCCGCTCTTAAGAGTTGAAGGGTTTATTCTCCAGAACTTCCACCAAGGAAATCAGTTCAGTAGCAGCAGGAAGTCGACGGAAACCATTTGTCAAAGTAATCAAACTTTACCCTGAACGGTTGAGCCGTAAAATATCATCTGGCCGACTTAAACCAGACCTTTATGCATCTGGAGTCTTCGTATTTGGGATAAAACTGATGTTAAGTCTTCTAACGAGACAGTTTAACCCTTAATTCAAATCATTCGACCCTTTAGGACGTTTAGATGCATTTGTTTTGCAAATTTTTAAAGCTTTTATTGATAAAGTGATTACAGCAAATCGAAGAACCGTACCCTTCACACCACGGTCAAATCAAACACACCGATTTCACCAGGGACAGACGGACGGAGGTCAGGTCACCGGGGTCGATCTGACTCACTTTGGAATGTGGATATAGAATCCAGAAATAGACCAATGAGCTTCCTGCGTGGGCAGAGTTGACTCGAGAACACGCTGATGTCACCTGCTTCCTGGCGATTGTTGACTTTGAAGGAACCAAAAAAATCCCCGGCAGCCGGTTGCAGCATGACTCACTCCCTGTCCGGTGAAAGCTGAACACTGACCGAAGCCCATTGGCTGAGTTCAAACCCAGAGTCTCTCTAGATTAGTGAAGAGGTAATATAGTCATTTCATAATAATCACATTGTGGTTTTACCTGTTGTCAGTTGCGTGCCAGGGTAATGTGTAGGGGCCGGGGTGGAGCTGCATGGCAGGCGGAGGCGGCGGCGGCGGCGGGAGAGGAGGGGAGTCGGCGGGGGGGAGGCAGGTCGGAGGAGGAGGAGGTGGAGGAGGAGGAGACGGGGGAGGGGGAGGGAGGGGCAGCTCCGACAGCTTCGCCAGGTGCCAGGAGTGAGGCCGGAGCAGAGGAACGTTGCGCCTGCGGAGACGAGAGAGAGAGAGAGAGAGAAACTCGGGTGAGGATCCACGACACCGGGGGTCAAACCAAGTTACACATTCCAGATATATATATTCTCAGATGTACAGAAGTTGAATATGCAACGTGAACTTGGGAAAATGTCCAGATATTGGATCCAGATCTTTCCAGAGTTTGTCCTTCTCACATAGATAGATAGATGGATGGATGGATGGATGGATGGATGGATGGATGGATGGATGGATGGATGGATGGATGGATGGATGGATGGATGGATGGATGGATGGATGGATGGATGGATGGATGGATGGATGGATGGATGGATGGATGGATGGATAGATGGATAGATGGATAGATGGATAGATAGATAGATAGATAGATTACTTTATTCATCCCCGAAGGGAAATTAAGTCGTCATAGCAGCCGGTATATTTGAATACAATAAAATACAATACAATAGAATAAAATAAAAAATATTGAGGTAGAAAGAATAAAAACAGAAACACAAGATAAATAGGTAGATAAGGTGCAGTGGCAAGATGATGGTAATAGTACTGATGATATGATGGTAATGTTATTGTTAGACAGTATATAAAAATAGTACAGTATATATAGTATATAATATAACATAATATATATTTATATATGATAGTAATTATACCAATATAATAGCAGTATATAGTAATAATGGCAGCAACAGTATATATAATAATAGTAAATATAATAATAATAATAATAATAACATGTACACATGTATAAATATGTGTATATAGACTTATAATACAAAGAATATACAAAGAGTATGATATAATATGATATGATATATAGTAGAGGTATAAATATAAGTATTTGACTATACAATAGATAATATAATATACTATGAGTGTAAGAATATGTAGACATGGTGTGCAAACCATGTCTACATATTCTTACACTCATATTTGTTTATTATATTATCTACATAGATCCCCTCCATTTCTATCTGAAAGCAGCTATAGCTAAATGAAGGTCTTTTAATGTTTCTGATTTGCAACCTCTTCTCCAGGAGCCTTTTAACCTCAGTGCAAAGCAATATTATTATTTTCTGTCTATACTAGATCATTTACCCAGGCAGGTTGGCTAAGATCACATCCCTGCGTAATTGCAACCGCAGTTGTTCGTGTTTTGGAACATCGGGGCAAACATAAAACTTCGACCCACTGCGACTGAGCCTCTCCAAACCAGATCCTGTGGAAACAGCTTCCTACGGAGACGTGTGAACTTCCATTAAAAACTCATCTAACATGTACAGTAAGTTCTCCGGTCGAATCCGCAGCCAAAACATTCCTCTACATCCCAGGATATTCACCGATTCCCTTATTCAGAGGTCCGACACCATGTGCTGGCCAGATTCTACTCAAACCCCTGCAGACTGCGAGTGAGTGAGAGGAAAGAAGAGAGAAGAGCGAGACACAAGGAGAGAACGAGAGAAAGAACAACAGCATATAGATTTAATATTCTCACAGTCTGAACGGACGTCTATGTTGGGAATCGTATATTACAGACGTTTGGGAATTCTGCTGCTCGATGAAAATAACTTCACGCAGAGAATCTATGCAAATAACAACTAAACCAGACAGAGAAATGTTCAAGGTCGTTTCACGGACGAGATACAAGGACTTAAAAGACTTGTAGTTTGACATTTTGTGACCAGTAACTAGATTTGGACCCTTAAGGACTTGAAACTCGACTTGGAGTTATATTCACCGACTCTTGATAGATTTTAAAAGACTCTAAACTTTTGTCTCGATTGACTCGACCCTTAACGAACTCTCCTCATTGCCTGGACTGAGTTGAAACTTGACTCAGATTCAGGGTTTCATTCAAAAAGTGACGACCTTTTAAGATTCTCAAACCGAACGCGTGAAGACGTAAAAGGAGACGGTTCCGGGTTTTGCAGACAACAACATTTGGAAGGTACAGTTCTGGGAGAGGAATGTGGATTCTGGCAGCACGAGGGAAAGGAAAGGACCATTTCTGAGTGTTATTGTTTATGATAAAAGCAGGAGAAGGAGAAACCATTTCCAAAATAAACACTCTAGCTTCCTGGTTGTGGCTCCTTAAGAGGGATTTCTATCTGAGCCACTGATTGTTTGACTCCGCTGACAATGTCCTTAAATTATCCCCTGAGAAAGTTTATGTGGAGCCTGTGTGTGTGTGTGTGTGTGTGTGTGTGTGTGTGTATGAATATGTGTGGGAACTATCCAAGCTCAACCAGACAAAATACCATTATCGCACCTATAACAAACATTTGCACAACCCACCCCCCTCCACCTCCTCTTTTACTCCAAGTTTAGCGATCGGAGATGGATGAGTGTGAAAAGGAAAAACAACCATGTGACGCCAAAGTTACAGTCGACGAAATACGAGTTACAGAAAGAAAGATGACAAACGTGTCACATGCCATCGTGTGTCCCACAAATTCGGGGATTTATTCGGGGAAAGAAATGTGATAATGGGATAAAGTGAAACACCTCTTCCTGTAACTGCTGTCTTGTATTGTATATTTATTTTCATTTTATTCACATTATTCTGGCCGTTTCTTTGGTGTCACTGAAACAAGATTAAGTTCAAGTTCAACAATAAAAATGACATGTTTAAATGAAATTTTGTTTCTTTGGGAACTGGGTGTAAAAGCTAATTAAGTGTCAGACAAAATCATAATTGTAATATCGTACGGTGAAGTTAGAGAACAACACAGTCTCAGTTATTAATCTATTTATCAGAGGCTCCATGAAGTCTGTGTCCATTCATCCATTGGACACAGGAAACAAACCAAAGCTGGACTCGAACCCTCGGACCGGCCACGGCCACCGACGCCGCTATCGCCCGCGCACGTTTATAATAACTCAACTAACGGCCACTTCCTGTTTCTCACACTGTCACCGGGCTGCCTACCTGTCCCAGCTGAGAACAACCCACTCAGAGCAGGAGTCACATGAAACATATTTCATTGTTTTTGCATAATTCGCTGGCAGACGAGAAACAACAGCGTGCGCTCGAGATGGAAAAAAAACAGATAACGAGTTAATCCGCCGCCGCCGCTGTGGTGAAGCTGCAACCGGGACAAGCCAGGAAATCCAATCAGGTCTGAAGGACATGGACATCAAGTGTGTGGCGAAGGCAGAGACCAGATATCTACTGGGAGCTAGAGAATAGGGGTGAGAAGAAGAAGAAGAAGAAGACGAGAAAGAAGACGAGAAAGAAGACGAAGACAATACGAAGACGAAGAAGAAGAAGAAGAACATGAAGAAGTAGACGAGAAAGAAGAGGAAGAAGAAGAAGAAGAAGAAGAGGCGATGAGTGTCCACGGCTGTCAAAGGCCGAGAAATCGTGAATTCCTGGTCTGTGCAGCTCTGAATGCTCCTCTATGAAAAGGAGCGGCTGGAATGTCCCAGTTAACGGTCAGAAACTGCAACAGCTGACTGATGCCACAAAGGTCAACGTGCATAATCTGATTCACACACAGACACACACACACAGACACACACACAGTGTCAATACAGTACAGGACTAGATGCCAGACGGGCGGTCGCACAAACAGATTTAGACTCTAACACAGACTCACAGATAAGGACAGAAAGTTGTGTAGAAATACTTTGACCCATGACGAGACGATTTAAAAGACACGATGACAAGAGGTTTAAATACGAGTTTGAAAAAGTGCATCATGTGTTCGACAACCCGTCCCTGGGAAAAATAAAAGAGCGGCTCGAAAAAGTGTCGACAACAACGACAACGCTAACTTCATATTTCTCTTCAAAGAAAGTTTCGTAAATCGAGTATTTGTCTGTGTTTTAAAAAGCTGCACGACTTCCAACACCTACCAGAGTCAACGGGACAGAAGCATCCGCTCTCCCACTGATCCCAGTGCAGCTCCCAGCATCCCTGACCCCCCCGAGGAGGATTAACCATCTACCGAGGAAACGTTCAGACGACACAAACTCCTCTGAGTCCGCCTCTCGTCGGCTGAGGTCGAGCGAGGGAGACGGGCGGCGTCCACACGGTGTACAACCCCGGAGGAGGTTCGAGTCCGAGTGAAGTGTGAGGCAGGTTCTGACCAGGAGGGGACGGATCCTCCCATCCCCTCCTCTTCCTCCCCCCCCTCCTCTCGCTGGAAGACAAAACATGGCTCTCTCTCTCTCTCTCTCTCTCTCTCTCTCTCTCTCTCTCTCTCTCTCTCTCTCTCTCTCTCTCTCTCCTCATCTCATTCTTTCCCTGCCTCGCTCGCCCCCTCCCAGGCAGGATGTGTGAGTCAGTGAGAGAGGAAGTGTTGTGCAGAGCAGATAAAGTAGTGGACGGCTGCTAAAATAATACCCAGGGTTCCACACTGTTATTGTTCGACTGGGGAAAAATGCAGAGGTACTTCCTCCTTGTGTGTGTGTCCGTGTGTGTTAGTGTGAGTGTGTGTGTGTGTATGTTAATGTGAGTGTGTGTGTGTGTTTGTGTGCGTTAGTGTGTTTGCAGAGCATGAAAAAGAAATCGAAAAAGAGCAAAGAAAGCAGAGAGAGAGCAGGACAGACACCGGGGCTTTTTTAAACTCTGGCAGAGAGACGGGAAAAACAAAGTGTGGTGAGAGAAGGGGACGTCAGGGAGGATGGGAGGATGGGGGGGGGGGAAGGGGGTCTGCAGGAGAGGACCAGAACCGGTGGAATAATCATACACCAAAAAACAATGAGAGGAGGAGAAACTCGTCTCCTGTCACTCGTCTTATCGCTGAGATTTATTTCTGTTAACACACGTTTCTGCTGCGGAGAACGATGGCTTTGACCTGCATTGTGCTCGGAGCTGCTGATAAGAAGCTGCTGCTCCTGACCTGGATTTCAATGAATGAATACATCACTGACTCTATTGAATATCAGACAATGCTGACAAATTCAACTTTCAAGTTTTCCCTCGTGCAAAGTAAACGAAGGAAAAGTCTGTTCTCGTGGGGTCAAAGTGCAGAAACCCCATGGGAAAGAGAACAAGCAGCGTAAAGACAGAACAAGAGCAGGAAGGTGGGTGTTGCATAGGATTATAAATGAAAGATAAGATAGATAGATAGATAGATAGATAGATAGATAGAGTACTTTATTCATCCCCGAAGGGAAATTAAGTTGTCATAGCAGCCGGTATATTTGAATACAATAAAATACAATACAATAGAATAAAAAATAAAAGGTAGAAAGAATAAAAAAACAGAAGCACAAGATAAAAATACAATAAAATAGGTAGATAAGGTGCAGTGGCAAGATGATGGTAATAGTACTGATGATATGATGGTAATGGTATTGTTAGACAGTATATAAGAATAGTACAGTATATAGTATATAATATAACATAATATATATTTATATATGATAGTAATTATACCAATATAATAGCAGTATATGGTAATAATGGCAGCAACAGTATATATAATAATAATAGTAATGGTGATATAATAATAGTAATTATAACATGTACACATAAATAAATATGTGTATATAGACTTATGTAAACAAGAATATACAGAGAGTATGATATGATATATAGTAGAAGTATGAATATGAATATAAGTATTTGACTATACAATAGGTAATATAATATACTATGAGTGTAAGAATATGTAGACAGAGTGTGCAAAAGACAATATTATTGTATAAAATGATATATAATATCAATATGGTTTATATGCACACATATCACATATGATGTGAAGTAAGTGTATAAGGAGCGGTTGTACAGGTACACAGTGCACAGTAAACACATAATTATTCTTAACAATTAATACCGAGTTGTAAATTATAAATAACTGAGTTACGCTGCAACTTGTGGCTCAAAGTGCTCGTTTCTAACTGAATATAAATGAACAACACAGTCCCACATAACCTTTTAAATATCAAAACGATAAACTATGTGCCTGAATAATAATGAAAATTAATCCACACTTATTCAGCACCGACTCGTGCATGTGATATTAATATTTTCAGACTTTAAAAAGTTATTTTTGTCCAGACTTGAACCTTGAGCAGCGAACGTCCAGACGTGTGAGCGGCTGAAGTTTAACCAGACGCTTAATAACAAGCCAGGGTCCCGGCCGGCTTCAAAGGATTTCCTGCAGACTTATATCTCCTGCAGACTGTGTGTGTGTGTGTGTGTGTGTGTGTGTGTGTGTCTGTGTGTGTGTGTGTGTCTGTGTGTGTGTGTGTGTGTGTGTGTGTGTGTGATGCACAAGCATGTGAGCAGATTCCTTACATTCTCCCTTCACAGGGGGAAAAGGGTTAAATGCTCCAAAGCCTAAACAGCCTCACCTCCTCCTCCCGCCCCCCCCCCCCCAGTCCCTTTGTGTTTGCAGGCAATTAGGACGTATTTGTTTGCTTTATGGGTCCGTGTGTTTGTGTGTGTGTGTGTGTGTGTGTGTGTGTGTGTGTGTTTATACTGCAGACCCTCATCACCCTTGATTGTGGATTTCTACACGACACACTCACTTGAAGACACGCGTTAACCGCTTAGACGCACACATCACGTAGACATTTGGACATGTAGACTACTGCTACCACACACACACACACACACACACACACATCACACACACAGACACACACACATACCAGGTAATCAGTACAGTGAGACTAGGCTCATACCAGAGGTCGATGGCAGGAAGGGTGAAGTCCACTTTAGCTTCTGCAGCACAATGCACTGTTTGTTACCACTCGACCCAGAAGATCGTGTGTGTGTGTGTGTCTGTGTGTGTGTGTGTGTGTGTGTGTCTGTGTGTGTGTGCACTCCTGCTATTTACTCCGTCCAACTATCGAGAACATTTAATCCGACTGTTTTCTAAGAAGCGTTTCCATCAGTCTCTGATCACTTCAGCGTTATGGAGATGAAATCAACGTGTGAGATCTCAGCTGCAGATCAACGCCTTCTCCGCAGGAAGTGACATCATGATCCTCGTTAACCTCTTCTCGCCTCGACTGTAAATCCATCAGTAGGTGGTTCCACCTTTACCGGAGTGAACCGAGCTCTTTAAAAAACAAAGACATTAACCGCAGCTGGAGGGTCAACGGCCGCCCGGCAGTAAAGTTTAGATGAAAACCTCTCGTCACCTCCAACTTGGAGATGTTGAGATTAAACTGGATTTACGTTGGTTGTATCTGAGGGTTACAAAGGGGCAAAAAGTTTCCGGAAACTTTCCATTGGAAGTTAAGCTCGGGAATTTTGGGAATTTTGAAAAAAAAAAAAAAAAAAAACGCAAATTAAACGTTGAGCAATAAAAACATCATTCAAAACTCTATTTTAAAGATGTATGGAACGTTGAGTTTCAACCCTCCACTGGTCATTCTTCCATCACATGCACAGATAACTCCCAGCATCCTTCACTCTACAGCAGGGCTATTGAGGCCTGCTGTAGTGTGCAGGACTAGTCAGGTAAGTTTCAATGATATTACTGGGGAAAATATATTAGCATGCTGATTGAGGATTGTTCATCTGTTCATCTAGACTATTTCCATTCATTTATCCATCAATTGTAAAATATGTTTACAGACGATTCCAATTGTTTGGCTAACTATTTATATCTCTGGCATTGCATTAGTGTTTTTTACAAACTTTTTTCTCATCTTATTCTACAGAACAATGCCACGTGCACTCTCTCATGTGTGGAGACATTTCACCCCATCCAATGTAGAAGGAAAGGCTGTGTACATTTGCAAATACTGTGCAAAGACCTATGTTAAGAATGACACAACGATGCAGAAGCATATAGTCAAGTGCCCAAAGTTTCCTCAGGGCTCAAATCAGCCTATGACACAACAAAATGTTTATATTTATGTCTGTATATGACAAGGTAAATACAGTTAGTATAAATTACCCACAACATTTCCCGTTTATTCCCGTTAATTCCCATGGAAAGTTTCCAACTCTGAATATTCCCGGAATTTTGCAACCCTAGTTGTGTCACACGACGTTAACACAACACTGATGCTTGAGTTAAGCCTGAATATCAGGGATTTTTGGGTGATGATGCCTTCACAATATTAGGGATTTAAACATTTCTGATGTCAATACGAGCACAGGAAGAAGCAGAGATACTGGGAAGTGTCAGCGTCAGTTAGAGTTCACTTGAATAAATCACTATCAGCTGATGCATCAGTGACGAGCATCGACTGGAATGAAGGAAACGAACGTCACAGAAGAAGCATGTGAGTCCTGAGAGATATTGATGAGCTGAGACTAGTTATTAAACTTCTCGTCTGATTTGATTTACTTCCATCGCCGCTGTTTCCTCACAGACGAAGAAGAACCTCGGGACAATGAGCACGTCCAACAAACATTTCCTGTTCCCACTCAGGAGTTCTGACTGGTGTGCATTGGGAATCGAACGCACGTCTCTGCGTTCGCATGCACACACACTTCTGCTGCAGGGGCATTATATAGAAATTCAACTTTCACGTTTTTAGTTTTATTGTCGTTGATCCTCGTGCAAAGCAAAAGGCTGAAGGGAAAGTTGGTTCTCGTGAGCATTGTTGGGTTTTGTTTTGTGTGTCTGCAGCAGCACTTCATCTCTTCCTGGTTTGCCAGAGGGATCAAAGTTCAAAGTGTCTTTATTGTCCCTGCAGGGACGTTGGTTTGCAGCCAGGATGCACAAAGACACGCATAAAGACACACAAAGACACGCACAAAGACACACAAAGACACGCACAACACTAAAAAAACCTTCGTTAAACCATTTCTGACATTTACAAGTTGAAGTGCAGAGACAATGGACGTCAAATAAGTGTTTCCCCCCCCGAGCTTCTCCTCACTCCTCACTGGTTATTCCAGAAACAAACGACAGAAAGAGTAATTTCACTGAGTCCAGGCGCCGCCTCGGGTACGTTGAAGACTTGGGAGAACAGCCGGAGAACATCGTGTTCACGCTGTTGAAAGAACTTCGTTCACGCTGCAGTTTTTAATCTGTTATTTCATCTTTGGTGCAGCTGTAATTCCTTTTATTCAGTTTCCCTCCGTCTTTTAACGCTGCTTCCTCGGCTGTTAACTGACGGAGAGCGAGACTTACACAGAGATGACCGGAGAAATCTAAATGAAACTACAATACTTGGCCGATAACGCTCAATTTGAACAGGAATGTCCGATCAGCTGATTATAAATCAAGTTATTAATGGTGAAAAACATGAAACATCCTCAGTTTCTCGAAGATTTGCAGCTTGTGCCTGTTTTGTATGATGACAAAAGTGTGTTTAAATGTATTAAAACATAATAAAAAGCAGTAAGTTGATTTGCAGCCACATCAAGGAGCCGTGAGAGATTTATTTCACAGCAAAGGTGAAAAGTCAAAAGTCACGAAACACGAGGGGCGAGCGAGGTTACAGGGTTAAAGGGGAAACCCTCTCTCTCTCTCTCTCTTTTATACCACCACTGATGGAGTGTGATGACTCCTAATGTCCCGGCTCCTCTTCCGTTCCAGGACATGCAAACATATTTCAAACATGTGTGTGCGTCCAAGCCGGCCTCTAGGAATTTGTGTACGTCTGAGTCGACCGCCGTGTGTGTGCGTGTGTGTGTGTCAGTGTGTGTGTGTGTGTGTGTGTGTGTGTGTGTGTGTGTGTGTGTGTGTGTTTGTGTGTGTGTGTGTGTGTGTGTGGAGGGAGTCCGAGCAGCGTCATGTATCACAGAGTCGCTGTTTAATGGGCCAGTTAATAAAATCCAGGCCAGAGGAGACAGATAAACTGTGGAAGACCACACGCGTAGTGGACAGACACACACACACACACACACACACACACACAGACACACACTCTCTCACACTCACACACTCAGACACACACATTGTACCAGGGCCACAAATAACAATCATTCTGCCAACTACTTTGCTGATATAAGAAAATTAAAAAAGTTGTGAATCAGCAGCAGCTCAGTAAAGAAAGTTTGTCACTGAGCTCAGATGCTAGTTTTGCCCCCCCCCCCCTCCAGACTTTATCGAAGATCAAGCTGCTTCAACTAATTTTCCCACATCTGAAGAATCATAATTACAAGTTACTGAACTCTTTTATTGTCCCGTCGACAGCGAGGACACTTCTTGTAATTATCGGAAAGAATTCAGATTTGCCGAGGATTACGAACTTCACATCTTCTCCCGCCCTAATGAGGTGACAACCCCATAAACTCCCATGTCTGCCCCCGTCTGTGATCTTTGTGTTGATATTGTGCGACAGCAGATGAGCCGAAACACAGACACACACACACAAATATCCACAGTGTCGATAAGTCATCCGAAAACATGCGTCACAAACGAAATTCTTAACATCCAGGGATCTAATCAGACCCAGAGTGTTGTACGGGTGTGTGTCTGTGTGTGTGTGTGTGTGTGTGTGTGAGGAAGAGGTCTTGAGGAATGCCAGGAATGTCTATTGTTCACTTTGGGAAGCAGCGATGGGGGGGCAGACTATTGTGTTTCACGGTTCTTGGCACCACAGACTTCAGTCTTGCCCGGTCACCAGGGACCCTGTGGTACCGAGATCTAAACAAGGGGATGTGGGAGTGCGTGTCCAAGTGTGTGTGTGTGTGTGTGTGTGTGTGTGTGTGTCTGTGCACACATTTTGCTCCTGCGTCTGTCTGAGGATGAATATGTAACGTGCTCGGACCTCAGCATGTGGACTCGAGACCGTCTGAAGATAAAATATGAAAAACAAATATTACAAATGAGCAAAAACAAACTGAGAAACTGAGCGTCGCTGCGGATTCGAACCGAACGCTCGGAACCACAGATCCCAGCGGAGCAGCGGGGGGGGGGAGTTCAAGCTGAATGTTGGAGAGCAAGAAAAGTTTGAAACAACTTTCATCCGACTTTCATTTCAAATCCACTTGGACTTTTGCACGGTTGAATCTGAGCCACGAGTCGATTCCTCAAATTGCGCAAAAACTAGAGAAGTAATAATATTGTGGAGTGTTTGATCGGCTTCAGAGCAAAACCACAGATATTCACTTTAATATCACTTGAGCCAAAAAAGAACCAAATCCTCATATTTGAGGAGGTAAAAACATTAAAAATTTACGATATGATTCAAATATTTATCCGAATATCAAATTCTTCCAGACAATGTGAACATGAGTCAGTGAATCTGAATCTGTCTCAGGGAACGTGTCACAACATTTCAAAAATGTTATTTCACCTAAATACCTAAAAAAATACAATAACCACAAACCCCAACCCCCCCACCCCCCACTTTCTCTGTTTCCATTCTTTCATCTGCTCGTCCTCCTGCCTTCGGCAAAAATAAATGTTTGGTTAATGTGTAACGGAGATGAAAGAGGGAGAAGCGATGAAAGAGACTTTGTCGTAAAGTCTTGTTTATTCTGTCAAAACATCAGCTTCTCTAGTCATTATCATTTTAATTCCCCAGGTTTGCTCCTGCTGCCACGTACGCTCACTCCCGGGTTTGTGTTGCTCTGTAATCTCACCTTTCTTCTCCACCAGCATTTGTTTTGATTTGCTTCTGACTTTTGGGGGAGAGAGAGATTTCCATCCGAGGAGAAGTTTGAAGGAAGTGACGAGAAAGAAGATTGATATCAGAATAAGAAAACAAGCAGCTGCACTTTCTCAGTGGGTAAAACCACAACCGACAGCAGAGAGGTAGAAAAATACAAAAGTGCATTCTGGGGGATAAAACATGGAGATGTGGAGGAGCTGGTAATTAAAGGTTAAAAGTCGACAAAGTTTCGTGGAAATGCATTCTCTGCTGTTTGTGGAATTCCACAAACAAATCATCAAGGCTGAAAATAACTAAGAGGACAAAACTTTAATTTGAAAAGATTTGTTAAATGAAACAAACTGATCTCATGTGGAGAGAAAAGCCCCTTGAACCATAAAGGGAGGAAATAACATCATCCTCCACAATTAGGAGAGAGAACAGAGCTACAGGAGCGTTACAGGGGTTTCTGGGTAATGAAGTTTTCCACATATACAACATAATGTAAACATGCGCACACATTCGATGCACACACGCGCACAGCTGCGTCTGAAGAGCGGTTTCCTGTCGCCTGTCAGTCAACGGGTTCGGTCTTTGTTTGTGTTACAGCTGCTTTTTTTAACACAAACACACAATTCTGCCAACGCATTAAGAACGAGCCGGACAGGAAGTTTGGGACGAGCAGGAAATGATGCAAAAGCCGAAGAATGTCCTGCGGCCTCGTCCAGGGCTGCCCACTGAGAGACATAACACACACACACACACACACACACACACACACACACACACACACACACACAGACACACACACACACAGAGACAGACACACACACACACACGCAGGGTACAGTTGGATCTAACAAAAGGTCTGTGAAAACAGGAAGTAGTATAGAGGGAACATATCCAGGTCGAGCCAAAAAAACATCCTTCTGTCCCATTCCAGAAATATATCGGAAAAAATCATCAGTCAGCGATAAACACCCCCCCCCCCCCACCCCCCAGAAAGATGTAAAGAGACGAAAACACTCCTGGGGTCGAAGAGAGAAAGTGAACGATCACACACGAAGCAGCCAGGAGATGAATATCTAAAAGTCTCTTTATCCACAAGGGGGCGCTGTTTGGTTATTGTTAGACGAATTATCTAATTATGGTTTGATTTGTTTGTTTCCCAGCAGGATCACACAGGAACTGCAGAAGTGATTTCCTTGAAACTGGGCGGAGGGGGGGTATGGAACATGGGCCAAGAAAGATTAAACTTTGGGTCACAAAAATGTATTTGTTATCAATTTCTTTAACGTTACAAGAGAGTATGCTTGTTTGTTTGTTTTACATTTTCAGAGATCTCCAGGGGATTGATTGAATTAACAGTTAAGATACATTATGCATAAAGCAAATCTAGTGTTAACCATCAGTGAAGTTCTCTGCCTCTCTACACTGTTTACACTTTATGACGCTGGATTTCTCAATGAGGACGAACACACAACACGAGTCACCATCAGCTGCCTTGTTAAAAAACGCCTGTAAAACAAAGTCCACTAAAGTCGTCTCCCTCCACTGAAGAGCCGGGCAGGCCGGTGGATTCCTGTGGTTTGCCAAATTTAGCCAGAGGGCGTCTTCTCTCGGCGGAGCAGGACGGTGCCGAGAGTCCGAATTCAACGTATTTTATATAGAGAATGAACAATGGTGAGTAAAGGAGGAAGAGAAACCTCAAACAATAACTGTGAGGAAAGAGAAAGTCAAAAAATGTGCGGAGAAAGAATTTCAGCGTGTGAGTTTCAACGTCCTGTTAGAAGTCAAGACAATATGAGAATCGAGTGGTTTTCATTTCCGCCGTCACACAACCGCTTATTAATGTTATGAAAACCAGCTCAAATACAACTCATCCATTTTATAAATCCATTTTACAGCTTTTAGATCAAAACCAGAGAAAAGCTGAAAACAAAAACCAGCATTTTCCGAGTCTCCACCTTCAGCAGCTCACTTGTTTCCTTCCTCCACATCTACATCATATTATTAAAACCCAGTATGAACACTTTTCCAGCGCAAAGCCCGTTTATCCACCAATGCTCCCACAGTAAAAACGCTACGCCGCACAGGGAAACCCCAGTGAGTAATTTCCTGATGTTTCCAAGACAAGTGTTCTGGCTTCCAGGAGAAACTCTCCACCTCCCGCTCGGGTCAAGTGAGTTTTAATTGAGCTCAGAATAACAGAAAAAGACACGCAGGGTAAATTCTCACACTTTCTCAACACGTGCGCGAACACGTATAAAAACACACGAGGTGGAAACGCTCGCCGCTTGGCAGGAGGGTTTGGAAAACCTGCTCTGGAAAGACGCCATCGTGGACGAGTCGTGGCGAGAGAACGAGGAATCAATGAAAAGACTGGAAGGTTTTATTTCATACGTTTATATGAGTGCATATAAAACAAGCTATGGCTCCACATAATTGACTTGAGGTAAAGTTGAAATGGGGCGGAGCCAAAGAACGGCAGATTTTAAAGTGAAAGGGGGGGGAGGAGCATTAAATTCAGATGCTTTATTACTCTTTTATTAATGTTTAAAAGTCTAAACGTCCACTAGAGGGAGCTGTTTGGTCATTGACAGACTAATTAACATCAAGGTTATGTCCTATTTGTTTAACTGTTCTTCTGTTTGAACTTTACAACTCTATCCATCACTGTTATTAGTCTACAGACCCACAAGGGGGAGTTATTGTCAGACCAGTTATCATATTACGGTTGGTTGGTTAGTTGGGTGTTAGTTGGTTCCTTCCCAGGTAAGGAAGCTTTGACCTGTAGCTCTATAGATCTGTGGGAATGAGATCTAAAAGAATTTTCCATTTTTTAAAGAGGTTTAAGACGTCTTCACGTTTCATTCTACGACAAAAAATATAAATCAGTGAACTCTGCTCGTGATCTTTAATGATTTCAAGTATCTTTTGCTGACACGTGGGGAAATGAACCTAGATTTGACCCGGGCCACTTGACCCTCTGTGATGACACACGTTTGTTGTTGAATGGTTTATCACATGTCAGGTTTTTCATCCCTGATATTGATCTATTAAGTTAGGAAAAGAAACAGAATACCAACAGAAACCTTGTGTTATTAACAATAGGTGGTAACGGGTTTTGGTTTTTGACTCTGGGTCATTTTCTTCACCAGGAGAAGCCGAGTGCACAGAGATGAGGATTCATTCAGTCCAGCAGGAGGCTGCTGCTGCAGAACTTTCCAGACTTGTTCCAACAGTAACGACTGAAACGAGCTTTGGGGAAAACGCTGTGACGTCTACTGGCTCAGAGTCGGGGGTCAAAGGTCAGCCGTGTTCCACGCAACACAAGCAGAGATTAGTGATTAGTGTCAGAAACCTGTCAGTCAACGGGAGTTTAATTCATATGAGGAGCAAAATACAAATAACAGCTCTGTGTTGACTTCTGACACAATAAGTTATTCACAGACATGAATAAAATGTAGTTGTGGTTGTGAATAAACTATATTATATTCTTATGGTAAAAATGAATCATTGCCATTTGTTTTACATACATTTATATTAGAAAATATATCAATAACTGAAATCTTTACTCCCTATTAGCCCCAGAAAATCCATCTCGGTCTGGATCTAGCTTTAAACTTATAAAAACTTATTTAAACTTCTCAAGTATTATCAGATTTTCCATAACAATAATAATAAAAGTATTATCTTTTAATCATGAAAACAAATCTACAAGAGTTTGGAGATTTAAGAATAATTTAATCTGAGGAAAGAGACTGAAGAAAAACATGAATTCCTCGACAGCAGCAACTGTTACATTTAGATCTATGGTTAATGATGAATGCACACAGACACACAAACACACAGACACACAAACACACACACACACAGTCACACACAGACACACAAACACACAGACCCACACACACAGCACGTTGGGAAAGTCCCTGAATAGTCAGACACTCACAGAACATTCCAGACACGCTGGATTAAACTGGGTGTGATTCTCATTACCAGTAACATTTCTTCAATCCATGTTTGTCCATCTGTCTGATTGAGTCTGTGCTTTCACACTGTACGTACTGTATGGGTGTGTGTGTGTGTGTGTGTGTCTGTGTGTGTGTGTGTCTTTGTGTGTGTGTGCTGGACGGCCGATCTGGTTTCACAGCCAGAGCAGGACGCGCTGCAGCCAAACATCTGTCTGAAGCCGTCCGAGGAAAAGACAAAGTCAGAGTTGTATCCAGAGTGAAATCCTGCAAACTGGATTCACGTCTCAGCCCAGTTGTGTGTGTCTGTGTGTGTGTGTGTGTGTGTGTCTGTGTGCGTGGGTGAAAAGTTGAGAATGTGTAGAGATGCTTTTCCCTCTATCTCTGCAGTAAAATAATATTAAACACAGTATTATCTTCGTGGATAAAAACACAACAGAGGAGAAGTGTTGTTGTATTTTAAGACTTCTGTAAAATCAACATGTAGATAAAGTGAAACCACAGAGAGAAGATAAAGCTCTCGGGCACTGACATGGAACTAAGGTTGTGTTATCATAACACAATTCAGTGTCACCACAAAAACACAACAACAAAATGAAACCCTTTGTATGTGACAGAAGAGTCGATGCAAAGAGGAAACTATCAGCTGCTTTTCTCCGGGGGTTAATTCAGCTGACGCAGCTCGCTGTTGAATCTGGCCTCAGATCTGCAGCGGCGGCGTTTGATTTGTGTTAAGACGCCAACATGGACGTTAAGTCAGCGGCGTGGAAAAGTTCCTCTCATTAGTTCTGCTTCCAGACGCCTGAATACCAGCACTGAGCCCGGGAGGGAACCGGGTGGGAGAGAGGAACAATTAACGGTTTCTCCTCCTGTGCCAACCATCGTCATGCTGCAGTAAATAAACTTTAAAAAAACCCGCAGCAATCAACATATTTATGTAAACCACGGATCAAATGACTAACGGAGGCGTTCAGTGCATGGCAGTGTTGTGGTGACGGCGTGTGTTGCTGCCCCGAGTGGCCAGAGAAGGAAACTACAGCTTTGAATCAAACAATTTCCAATATTTCAAAAAACCACACAAAACTTCACTTGTGTTGAAACATTGAATATTTGGTTTGAGGTTCTGTGGAATTCTGTTTCATATTAAGTTTTAAACAGCCTGTGTTTATAGAACAGTTATTGTTGTTTTCATGATCTATAATCAGACCCAGGCTGCAAAATACTGTTAATATAATGAAAACAATAAATCCCTCGCTTCTTAGAGCTGAATGCTTCTCTGAATCCTTACAAACACACACGGCTCGGTGCTCATCAGAGTGTATCTGTGTTCCTTCTGACACCCTGAGGGTCAAAGGTCACATCCTGTGCAACCTTTCTCTATCTGCGAACTTTGCTTTCATGTGTGTTTTCATGTCTGGCTCGTACATTCCTAACTCCCCTCTTTCTCGTCTCCCCCCTTTCTCGTCTCCCTTCTCTGTTCAGCGAGTCGACGTAAAGACGGCGTGAGAGACAGAGGACAGACACGCATCCTTTTCTGAAGACGAGTGCTGGAGGGTGTTGTTACCTCCGGACTGTGAGCTTCAGGATCCGGTACGAGCCCTTGATGAGGATGAGCGCCTCCTGCCTGCTGCCGTACAGCGCCGACCCGTTGATGTTGATGAGCTCGTCGCCGACCTTCAGCGTCTTGCAGCACGCCGCCTTCCCTCCGTCCTCGATCTGCGGAGACAAAGAGTCGGTTGAGACGAAGGAGAAAAACGAGTCGGAAGGCGAACAGTCGAGGGCTTTCAGATTAAAGGAATACAAAAATAATCGTAAGAATCAAAAAGTCAAAGAAACGTCCCCGGAGCTGTCAAGACGATTCCTTTAAAACCCCATTTCTACTTGAACTGTCTCTGTCTCCATGGAAACGGCGCCCAGAAAGAGCATCGCCAAAACAGCCCGGACCAAACATCCCACAGAAACCCATCACATTCCTCCCTAACAGACTGTGTGTGTCTGTGTGTGTCTGTGTGTGTGTGTGTGTGTGTGTCTGCCACTGACCGTGGGTCACACAGTGGTGAAGCTCCGTGTTGTTAATGCATTGCTGGGATGTTTGAGAGCGTTCTCCGGGCTGCGGGGGGGGTGAAACCAGGGCGAGTGTGCGGTGCCGTGCGGTGAGAGGACTGAGTTCGGTCATAAATCACATCAACAGAAAGAGAGAGAGAGAGAGAGAGAGAGAGAGGACAGGGTGAAAGAGAGAAAGACAAGAGGACACACGGATGAACGGGAATAAACGACTGGACCAGAGAGAGGAAAAGGAGCCGACGAGGATAATGTGACGAGAGAGAGAGAGAGAGAGAGAGAGAGAGAGAGAGAGAGAGAGAGAGAGAGAGAGAGAGAGAGAGAGAGAGAGAGAGAGAGAGAGAGAGAGAGAGAGAGAGAGAGAGAGAGAGAGAGAGAGAGAGAGAGAGAGAGAGAGAGAGAGAGAGAGAGAGAGAGAGAGAGAGAGAGAGAGAGAGAGAGAGAGAGAGAGAGAGAGAGAGAGAGAGAGAGAGAGAGAGATAGATAGATAGATAGATAGATAGATAGATAGATAGATAGATAGATAGATAGATAGATAGATAGATAGATAGATAGATAGATAGATAGATAGATAGATAGATAGATAGATAGATAGATAGATAGATAGATAGATAGATAGATAGATAGATAGATAGATAGATAGATAGATAGATAGATAGATAGATAGATAGATAGATAGATAGATAGATAGATAGATAGATAGATAGATAGATAGATAGATAGATAGATAGATAGATAGATAGATAGATAGATAGATAGATAGATAGATAGATAGATAGATAGATAGATAGATAGATAGATAGATAGAAAGATAGATAGATAGATAGATAGATAGATAGATAGATAGAAAGATAGATAGATAGATAGATAGATAGATAGATAGATAGATAGATAGATAGATAGATAGATAGATAGATAGATAGATAGATAGATAGATAGATAGATAGATAGATAGATAGATAGATAGATAGATAGATAGATAGATAGATAGATAGATAGATAGATAGATAGATAGATAGATAGATAGATTACTTTATTCATCCCCGAAGGGAAATTAAGTCGTCATAGCAGCCGGTATATTTGAATACAATAAAATAAAATACAATAGAATAAAATAAAAAATATTGAGGTAGAAAGAATAAAAACAGAAGCACAAGATAAATAGGTAGATAAGGTGCAGTGGCAAGATGATGGTAATAGTACTGATGATATGATGGTAATGTTATTGTTAGACAGTATATAAAAATAGTACAGTATATATAGTATATAATATAACATAATATATATTATATATGATAGAAATTATACCAATATAATAGCAGTATATAGTAATAATGGCAGCAACAGTATATATAATAATAGTAAATATAATAATAATAACATGTACACATGTATAAATATGTGTATATAGACTTATATATACAAAGAATATACAAAGAGTATGATATAATATGATATGATATATAGTAGAGGTATATATATAAGTATTTGACTATACAATAGATAATATAATATACTATGAGTGTAAGAATATGTAGACATGGTGTGCAAAAGACAATAGTAATATGTCACTTTGTAGATATTGGTTTTCTTTTTGAGTTTTTGAATATGTGCCGTTTTAGAAATCTGTGCTGTGATTCAATTAACCTCCGACCCCCTGCTGTGAGCGTCAGGAGGATCAGTGCAGGTCTGAGATCAGCTCCGGTTCCTGAGGTTCTGGTTTTCCCACACTACTACACACGGAGCTGAATCTCTTTCCGGGTGAATTCCACCGTTAACCCGATATTAAAAGCTTCAGGGGCGCGTATAAAAAGAACAGAATCCTGGTTATGGTGTGAAAATGAAGAGCAGACGTGTGTCCCTCCCTCTTTTTCCACCGTCCCGTCATTCATTCATTCTCTCACCACTGGCTGCAAAATATCAAAAGAATGCATGTCATGGAAACACCGCTCTTATTTAACGCTTTTGGGATTTTATAGACACACTTTTAAAACCTGATCCTGCTGGAGGAACAGTCCCAACACACGGGAAACACCTGAACACGGAAACACAACTTCACCACAACTTCTGCTTCTGACAATGATCATTTCAAATTAAAAGTCTGTGGGTTCACACAAAGGTCCCCAGCCCAGCGAGAGTCTTTTTAAAGACGGGTCACCGGGGTTTATTGGACGATACTCACCGACCAATGAGAAACAAGCGCTGCAGTGTCTGTGGCTGTAGCATGAAATGAAGGATTCTGCACAGTCTGGGACTCACACACCTCTGTTTTGGTTGCTATGGTAATATACACTGTGGAAATTAAGGTATTTCCACACACACATGCCAAAATCATAGAGTCTACACACACACACACACACAGACACACACACACAATGTTCCCAAACACAACTTGCATAGTTAGAAAGTCAAATACACATCTCTACTAAGAACTCTTATTATTCTGTGATGTAATCATTGGAGGACTCAAAACTAACAGACACACACACACCAACACCCCCCCACACACACACACACACATGCCAAAATCATAGTTTACACACACACACACACACACACTCACAATGTTTCCAAACACAACACACATAGTTAGAAAGTCAAATACACATCTTTGATATGAACTTGTATTATTCTGTAAAGTAATCATTGTAGGACTCAGATATAGCACACATACACACACACACACACCCACACACACACACGCACACGCACACACACACACACACACACACACACACACACACACACAGCTGAAACTATAAGTGGACCGTTCAGCTCAAAATGTGATCCATCATTTTCACATGTAGAAGAAGAAGGGGACAATGACTGGGAGGAAGAAAAGGAGATGAAGATGAGGGGAATAACCTTCGAGGAAAGAAGGTGAAGATGAAGTATGAAGGGCGGGAGAGAGGGAGGAGAAGCAGAAGGAAAATACGGTTAAGACAGATGATGAAGGGAGAGAAAGAAAAGGGGCAAAATTAGGAGAAGGGAATGTGATGAAGATGAGGAGAAAAGGGTGAGAGGACAAGATGAGGATGAGAGAATCAAAAATTAATTAAATGAAACAAACGATGAGTGAAAGAAAGAAGGGATCAAACTTTCAGGAGGGAAGAGAAGGTGATGAGGATGAGAGGAGATAAAGATGAAGATCCTTCATCACCAGCTGATAATCTAATATCCATAAGCGACAAACTTCAGAAAGTTGATAAATAATCCTCATGAATGAAAGAAGAGAACAAGCGTTTCCAGAGATAAACGCTGAGTCAGCGTTTCCAGAGATAAACGCTGAGTCAGCGTTTCCAGAGATAAACGCTGAGTCAGCGACTTTCAGAGCTCCGAGGAGAAGTCGTGAACTTTTTAGGATGCGGTGATTAAAGTGATCCACAGGAACGTGTGTGGGGGGACGAAAGAAGCTCGTTAAAACCTCTGGGCCAGTTAAACTCAGTTTCACTGCAGTCAGACCTCTGTGTGTGTGTGTGTGTGTGTCTGTGTGTGTGTGTGTCTGTGTGTGTCTAGGCCATGTGTGGGTGACTTCACCCTCGGCTCTGGGCAGACGGAGAAGAATACCTTCTCTGTTTGCTGAACCACACACACACGTACACACACAGACACACACGTGCACACCAGGCAGGCACACCCTTTTATTTTTAGATTCAAGGGGTGACTTCATTGCCTTGAGTGTGTGTCTGTGCATGTGTGTGTGTGTGTGTGTGTGTGTGTGTGGGTCTGTGAGGTGGCATGGTGCCCGCCATTGTGCCCGGAGAAAAATGGGAATCCTCATGCTGGTCACAGGTTGTCATCACTCGACTATCATCTGACACTAGCACCCCCAGACAGACACACACACACACACACAAACACAGACAGACACACACACACACAGACACACACACACACACACAAACACAGAAAGACACACACACACACTGCAAACCTCATCAAACAACAGCCTCTTTATCAAAAACTGAAAGGATCATCAGCTCCAGTCTGAAGATTATTAACAGTGTGGGACAAAAAGATCCTGCAGCAGAGTTTGTGTGTGTTTGTGTGTGTGTTTGCTTGTGTGTGTGTGTGTGTTAGGTTGTGTATTTGTGCAGAGCAGACAGAAAGCAAACATCTGCACTTCAATATTAAACAGCACGAACTACTGCAGTGGCTTTACGTACTTGTGCATGTGTGTGTGTGTGTGCGTGTGTGTGTGTGTGTGTGTGTGTCTGTGTGTGTGTGTGTGTGTGTGTGTGTGTGTGTGTGTGTGTGTGTGTCTGCCATTGCAAGGCGGTGGCTACACACGTGCATTTATAACCTCACATTACTGAAAGGTCCAGACGGAGAAAATGAGTAGTTCTCTGAGTAACACAGCTTTGAGTTGGTCTGCAGGCACACGCACACACACACACACACACACACACACACACACACACACACACACACACACACACACACACACACACACACACACACACACACACACACACACACACACACACACACACACACACACACACACACACACACAGGTTGTGTCTTTGTATTTAACTGTTGCAAATACACAAAATCCAAATCTACATTCAAACACAAGGACTCATTTGTGCAAAACACACAAACACACAAGAAGAAATGAAGTGAAGGAAACACTTTCGACTCTGTTTACACAAAGACAACACAAGAGGATTTAAGCCGGACTCGTAAAAGTGTTTACACTCAAACTGGGATCAGTTCATTGTGTGTTTGAACGCACACAACATAAACACACACAGTGTTATCGCAGATTTACATTTAAAATCAGATCCTGTGTGTTAATAACATTAATTAAAAGGCAATTCAACAGTTATTTAAATGTAAAGAGAAGCGATCTTTTTAAAATCCAGACCCGTGAGGAAATGTGTTTTCACCACAATCCTGTAAACAGAAGCCGGGTTTGTTTTACAGTCGAGCTGTAAATTGTTTAGACATTAAACTTTCACCTCCTGGATGTGAACGTTTACACAAACTTTTCACTTGTATGTTGTGTATCTGTGCAGCCGGCCGACGTGATAAATAAACATCACTCGGGAGAGATTTATCTTTTATTGTTCGAGTATCTCGTCCAGTCTCAGGCAGGAAAAGTACAAACAAAAGTTAAATATCAAACTTTCTGAAGATCTGATAAACGTGTGGGAGAGTTTCCTGTAAACTGAGTCTTTCAAAAGACTTTAACCAAGAGTATGAATGAACGTTGCAGTGCAGAAGTTCTTCAGGAAATCCGCTCACTCGTGTGTGTAACTGCGACGTACGATTATCAACCACAACTTGACATCTCTGTTTAAACCGCTCCTGTGTGTTGAAGTGTTGTGCGACTGTCAGCTCGGTGCGTCGGGTCCTGAATGGAGCCATCAACCCGACAGGTCAACACATGCTCCCTGCAGAAACCCCCCCCGCCCGCCGAGGCTCTGTTCGGACCCCCGGGACAAAGAGCCTCGGGGGAGGGAGGACCCCCAGGACCCCCTGCTGCTCACCAGCTTCACGCTGCTGCTGCTGCTTTTGTCTGCAGCGCCGGCGCCCGGACCCACAACACCAGCACGTGTGTCTCCGCTGAGCCCAGTTGTTCCCACATGTTTTGACAGTGTTTAAATTCACCTTAATTCCCAGTGCTGGCCGAGGTCTGCTCACAGCCACGAGTCTGAGTCACTAAGTGTTTGACCTGCTCTCCAGAATGAGGTCAAGGACTGCAGAGGGAGACATGACTGAATGATCTGGTCTCGTGTTTGGGAACAGGAAGACGAGACCAGGACTGGAGTCTGCACGCTGGGCCTTTCAGAGACAAAGCTGCAACCATCAAACTAAATATAAAACCAGTTTCCTCTTATATGTACTTGAGTTTCTGCAGCTGGTTGCTTCGATACAGAAAATACTACAAACAAGGAAGTGACGTCACTGATGAGAACCAATCAGGAAGCACATGAAGCTGACTGAGGGATTGAATTCACAAGGTAGAGAAGAGACACCTTTAATTCTCAAAGTACAACAACTCCAGGAGCTGCTCTTCTGGATCTGATGGCCGGAATGTGAGCGTATGTATCCATGACAAATGAGCTCTATTTTCTCACTGCTTCTCATTCAGCTGCACACACACACACACACACACACACACACACACACACACACAAACACAGAGAAACACACACCCTTCATCCACCTCTGCCCTCCAGTCTGGGCCTTGTGAGGCTCTCCTCCCTTCCTCACACCCACGCTCACACACAAGGCCTTCTTTATCACGGCGGCGGGAGGAGGAGGGGAAAGGCCGGAGATGGAAAAAGAAAAAAGCTCCCACGCTCACACCAGGAAAAGCAACCGGCAGCGAGACGTGAAACCCTGGTGTAGGGAGTGGGGTGTGTCGTTTCCCTGGATCACAGGGACATGTCCACACAGAGATGCCCCAGGAGGAGAAGCCTCTTCTGGGGGAAGACGCAGCCACGAGGCCCCTTAGAGGAGCAGATGAGATGAGATGAGATGAGATGAGATGAGAGGAGAGAGGAAAGGGGAGGAGAGATGAGATGAGATGAGATGAGATGAGATGAGATGAGAGAGAGAGAGGAGATGAGATGATAGGAGAGATGAGATGAGATGAGATAGAGGAGAGGAGAGGAGAGGAGAGGAGAGGAGAGGAGAGGAGAGGAGAGGAGAGGAGAGGAGAGGAGAGGAGAGGAGAGGAGAGGAGAGGAGAGGAGAGGAGAGGAGAGGAGAGGAGAGGAGATGAGATGAGATGAGATGAGATGAGATTAGATGAGATGAGAGGAGAGGAGAGGAAATGAGATGAGATGATAGGAGAGATGAGATGAGATGAGAGGAGAGGAGATAGGAGAGAGGAGAGGAGATGAGATGAGATGAGATAGGAGAGCAGAGAGGAGAGGAGAGAGGAGAGGAGATGAGATGATAGGAGAGATGAGATGAGATGAGATGAGAGAGAGGAGATGGGAGAGAGGAGAAAGGAGAGGAGATGAGATGAGATGAGATGAGATAGGAGAGAGGAAAGAGGAGATGAGATGAGATGAGGAGAGGAGAGGAGAGGAGAGGAGAGGAGAGGAGAGATGAGATGAGATGAGAAGAAAAACAAAAGAGGGGAAGGAAACGATCCACATCCCATCTTTACACTTATTTGGTTTTATCTGTTCAATCGACTTATCTCTCATCCTGACTTCAGCCTCAGAAAAACATCCTGGGGAACAGTCACATGGACGAACAGCAACATGTGAGTTCTCTCTCTCTCTCTATCTCACTCTCTCTCCCTCTCTCTCCCCTGGTTAACACTGTGGGTTTTGTTCGACCCTGATCTGTCGGCCTCTCGCGGCGGCGGGCGGGGACCGACCACACGTTGGGACGGACTCACCTTCCCTCAGATGAACCTCTCTCTGCTTTTACATTTTTCCATCCACGAAACCTTGATGAGAGTCGGTGAGTGATCCAGATTCCAGACCGACCTTTGGAAAACCGAATAAAGAGCAGCACTGTCCTCACGTCCCTTATTAATAAAGACAGTCGAAGAATTCCTCCGCTCATATACAAACCTTTATATATCTAAACACTCCCGTCGGCTCTGTGGTTTCTCAAAGTTTGTTTTCCAACCAGGAACTTTTTTCAGTAATTATTTAAAATATGCCGTGGCCACTTCCTGGTGGGTCTCCCCTGGCCTGGTTTATTATTATTAGCCGCACTCCCAGGACGAGACTAAATATTTTAAATTCTAATTAAAGAGTCACAGAACAGAATGTGTTTCTGCTCGACAGTTTGATAACCTGTGTTTGGGTTCTGCCCTCCGGAGTCAAGTGAGGAAGACGAGCTGAGCTGCCGAGGATGAAGAAGAAAACGGAGAAAGAAACGCTTCATTCAAAAGAAAACAGACGCTGCTGTGACTGACAGGTGATCACTGGTGCAGCTTCACACCAGAGATGCTGGTCCCAGTTCCAGCTCCAGTAAACCCATCGGAATCCAATCTCTTAATCTGGGAAAACAAGAATCTCATCTCAGAGGATCCACGCTCAAACACATCAAAGACGCCATTACCCACAATGCTTAGCAGGGGAGCAGAAAACACACACACTCACACACGACCCTGAGGAAATGCCATCCTCATCGAGATCTACACATCGTAACACACAACCCCAAACACACACACACACAACCCTGAAGAAATGCCAACCGGTCGAACCTTAATCCTCGGCCATCATCGAGATCTACACATCATAACACACACACCAAAACACACACACACACACACGACCCTGAGGAAATGCCATCCTCATCGAGATCTACACATCATAACACACACACCAAAACACACACACACAACAACACACTCTCAACACTGACTCCCTCTAATCCATCATAAGCCCGACACTCAAACTGTGACACTTCACCTTCTTCATGTACACTTAAGTGACACACAAAAAGAGTGTAATAATCCAGTTGTCACATGTGCACACACACACACACACACACACACACACACACACGGGTTTGTGTATGTGTTAACAGTAAAGGGGGAAGAGGTCCTTAAAGAGATGGACTGGTGCTCGACTCAAATATACAAACGCTCCCAGAGGTTTTTTAGGGACGTGGTGAGACTGCACACTCTCAGAAACACACACAACACACACACACAGACACACACAAAGCACAGGGTGTTCTCCTGGTTATTTAACTGTCCTTGTGATCCTTACAAAACACGATCTGGTGAAAATGTTACATGACCGCGAGCAGAAAAAACATATTCACTGGTTCAGAGCATATTTAATTTAATTTTAATTTAAATCACAGATATTATCTCTAATTAACGACTACTAGAAATGTTGTGATGTCATATAAACAGAAAACACACACTGATATTGAGTTCATTAGTTTTGAGAGCAATGAAAGCTTGATACTGACCCAGGATTCAATCTCTAGGGGATGAAATGCAACCTTTTTCAAATCTAAAATCAATTTGATTTGCTCCTTAATTTCTTTTTCAGGAGCCAGAACACTAAATATCTTCCCACTGGGTCGAGCTCTAACGACCACGAGACGATAACGCTGCTCCCTCCAGCTGTTGTTAAAACACTCCTGCTGTACACACACAGCTGTTTCCCTCTGTTCTCGAGTCAGTGCTCCTGAATCCACACTTTACATTCATGAAACTGATAAACTTATCTTAACTAAAAGCACTTATCTTAGCCCTTAAACTGGGTTAGTAAATAATGAGAACAAACATCAGGTAAGAGAAGTAGCTTGTTCCTCTTTTAAGATGAATATCAGTTTCATAATGAGGGTAATGTGATGTAAGTTTAATTTTATACACGTATCTACACACACACACACACACACACACACACAGAAAGAGACACACACAGAGACACACACAGGCCCCTGGCTGTGTGTTTCTGGTGGAGTATGGAAGCCATTAGATCCGGTGTCCAGCACTGACAATAGCAGAGGTCAAAAGGTCGGCGGCCTGGTGGGACCAGGGACGGACCGGCCTGATCCATCAATGTCAAAACAAAGGAGTCTAAGTGCATGTGTGAATTCCTCTAACACACACACAAACACACAGACACACACACACACACACACTTAAACACGGGTGAAATATTAACTTCACAATCGGCTCTGAATGACCTTGCCCTCTCAACTCAAATCTGCCAAACATTTCCTCAGAATCTGATGTGGTGTGTGTGTTTTGTGTATTTGCGTTAGACATTGTGCATTGTGTGTGTGTGTTTGTAAATCTGTCAGATTCAATCTTATAGACCGGCTCAGTCTCTCATTGTTTCCTTTCCAAGGTTCCAACTGTTTTTTAAGGAGAAAAACCTGAGGGGAAGTTTAACTCTGTTATAAAAGAAGCTTTCTGTTGATTGTTGAAGTTTCACAGAGGAATAGCCTCAGTCAGCTGGAGGAGGCGGAGCTTCAAGGTCGGGTTTGATAACCGTGTCTGAAATGCTTTTTATCTCATTCGTTGAAATCCTCTTCACGTCCCGATCGCCGTGAATAAAGAAAGTCGCCTTCGCCGGGTTTAATGACCACGACACAACCGGAAAGTGGCGAGCAGGTTTCAGAGAAGTCGTCTTCCAGCAGCTCTCCGTCCGGCTAAAGGCAGGAAAGCATCAATCTGTCCAGAAACCTGAAACCATGAACACTTCCCTCCATGACCTGATTGTATCTCCTCCTCTATTATCTCTCCATCCATCTCTGGGCCTGCAGACGAGCTATTTTCACGCAGGATCACTTCTGTCATGGAGCGTTTTATCCTCCTTAATCCCTCCTCTTCCTGTTCCCTCCTTCCATTTCTTTCCCCTCTGTCTGGCCCAGTTCATCCATCACTCCTACATTTCACTCTTCCGTCAACCCCTCCACCTTGAAAAGCAAACCCAGAACATCTCTTTTTGTTTTATAGAACTTCTCATTTATCTTTAGATCCCATCCCAAGTAATCTGGAGGAACTCTTCCCCTATACTTGCTGCTCCCAGACATTCTGGTTCCATCTCTCAGAAGTTCCACTCGCCTCCTTCAACACAACGTGAGGGAAGTTGTGACTCTGAACGTCCCCACTCATCATCCGCCTCACTCCGCAAGGACGAGGGATGAAAGGATGTTTTCCTTTCAGGAGGAAGACGACAAGAGAAGATGCCGTAAACAGAGAGAAGCTCGTGACATGTCGGACCTAAAAGCTGGAGTCGATCCACGAGAAGGAGAGAACATTGCACAGTGGAATGTGTGTGTGTTCCTGTGTGTGTGTGTGTGTGGTAAATTCTCTGGTTTGAGGCACGGCTACGTCGCAATAAACCGTAAACACATAAACACAGATGCTCCGAGACGCACAAGAACTTCTTAATCCGACATAATAGCTCGGAAACTGCTTCTCGTGTGGAAGCTCTGGACGCTGTGGTCGCTGGAAAATGATGTAAAAGAAAAAACCAGGACCAGGAACAAGGTGGGATTAAAGCAACTGGGAGTTAGTTATTACCAGAAGAATGCATCTGTCACATGGAGGTTTCGGGGGCTTGAATTGAATTATCATCATCGATTCAGCTACTGATTATCTTCTAAATTAATAGACTGCTCATGTGCTTCAGAATTTAATTTATGACTCCAGTTCCCCTGGTCAGAAAAAAAAAACACTGACACCCACCAACATCTGGCTTTGCTCTGCAGATGTGAATGGATCCAACTCACGGGTCAGATGACTCCGCAGCAGACGCAGCTTTTCATCGGCTCCGATCTGCAGCGATGGAAACATGACGCAGGAGGATTTACTCTTCTTTATTTCAGCATCTCCGGCCGTGATATAATGACGCAAGTGGAACTTATTGATTTGTTCTTCTTGGGAACAACGTGCAACTCTGAGCTTTTGCTTTTCTGCAAGATGCAACATAGGCGAGACAGTGAAGCTGAGGGAGTTGATCAGGTTTAAACCAACCGGTGTGTTCCTGCTCAATTTGGTGTAAAAGAGGTACGAGTCTGGAAAATTAAGGGGGGGGGGGGACACACCCAGTGATGCAGGTCAAAATGTGCAAATCAGCAGAACTGAAAACCCAACAGGGGGTTTTCAAAACATCGCATGCAGTTGCAATTTTGGTGAAATCTGAGTAAAGCAAACATGGCCGATGTGTGCGTTGAGTGTGTGTGCGTGTGTGTTTGTGTGTGTGTGTGTGTTGCCCCACC
This sequence comes from Limanda limanda, assembly GCF_963576545.1. Classification (NCBI taxonomy): domain Eukaryota; kingdom Metazoa; phylum Chordata; class Actinopteri; order Pleuronectiformes; family Pleuronectidae; genus Limanda; species Limanda limanda. Next base: position 2,818,923 of record NC_083657.1, read on the forward strand.
TCACAGTGAGAGGGCAGCCGCCTTCAGGTCAGGACTTCTTCACCCCCCCCAAAACCAAAAACCACACACACATATCCACCAAAAGGCATTTATCACCCCCATGTGCCTTTAGTATGTTCTCCTCACACACACACACACACACACACACACACAACATGCTGCAGGAATAGCAGTGTTGTGTGTGTTTAGGGGTCACTATACTGATGTACTTACACAAAGAGGGGTTGTTACGACAGTGTGTGTGTGACAGTGTGTGTGTGTGTGTGTCTCCAGACACAGCCTAAAAGAAACAGCGAAAGGCTCCACAGATCAGAGATAGGGACATTCCAGCTCCACCCATACACACACACACAGACACGCACACACACACACACACACACACACACACACACAAGCATCGATCTCACCAGAGTCCACCGACACTCAGAGGGATCAAACCTCTTTCCCTCTTTCTTCACGTCGCTTCCTCCCTCCATCGTTTAACACTTTTTGTCTCCAGACGTATTTAAGACTTCACCTTGTGATTTCCTGAGTCACACTTTATAGACTTAATACCTCAAATACTACTGATTTAAAAACATAATAAATCCTTGTTAGCAGTCCTTGAATTCAATCTGCATCAGAAACGAGTCTATGATTTAAGCTGATTGTTCTTCATCCAGCATGTTTGTTTTCCTTTAACTATGACATGCAGCTTATTTTCATTGATCAATCTTCATATAACAGTATTTTCTTCGAAGAATCCATCATATTTACCTTTTGATTTGTCCGATATTCAGTAAATATTCACATTTTACCGGTTGAAACGATTTATAAATGACTTTAAATGATCTTAAAATGAACCAACTTTTTCTTTTCCGTCCTGAACTCAACACAAACCTCCTGCGATCGTGAACACACTCGTTCTACTGTCTCTCTCATCAATATGCACCATTGTGTACCATGTTGTTACACAGCATATGTTTTCGGTTAGTTAAGACAGTGAGAAAAGCAAGTCAGGACAGAGGATATGGAAACACACACACACACACACACACACACACACAGTAGAGACAATAGCATCTCTATCTGATGCCATCCTCATCTACCCCCCGCAGAGCAGAATGCTACTGGAGGCTACCTTTACAGGAATGTAGGGACTACAGCACACACACACACACACACACACACACACACACACACACACACAGACACACACACACAGACACACACAGAGAGAGAGAGAGAGAGAGAGAGAGAGAGAGAGAGAGAGGGAGAGCTGTTTACCGACCCAGGACATTTGGTTGCATACCTTCGACCACATGTAAAAACATTCTTTTGTAAAGTCCCGGGACCAACAGCAGGACGAGAGAGAGGAAGATTATCCTCTTCTTCATCTATGTTGTCTGTTCTGGGGACGAATCAGATTCTCTCAGATTGTGTAACGCACAGTGTGTCAGAGCGCCGGCCACAAGGAACCCCGGAGCCTGATGTCCCACCAAGGAACACGGAGAAGAATCCAGACACGAGTAGAAAACAACAAACATCTCTGGAGACACAACGTGCTCCGTGCCCACGTGTCTAGACCTCGGTTTGGATTTACACCACAATATATTTCAGAATTCTATAGTGAAACAGGGGTTTAAATATTTAACTGAATTTAAAGAATCAGGTCTGAGTTAAATAAACAACACGGGGATTAGAGCCAAACTGAAAACAGTTGCATGTGCTCGTAAGTTGAGTCGACTGTGGCGTGATTCTCCTTCTTCTACGTCCACCGGGTGTTTCCCAAAATACTGAAACAGAAATCAGAGAGAACTTTGAATTGAATTTGCGTTGAATTGAAAATCCATCAAATAGCGGCGTGCAGAATGGACACAGAGGCTTGAGTCCTCCTGCAGGTTGGGTTGCATCCTGGCCCTTTGCTGCAAACTCCTTCCACACTGGCTAACCCCATTTCAAAATAAAGGCAAACGGACGGAAAACCCATCAAATCACAGCCCAGGTATCGAATCCTCACAAAGTTAAATAGCAACCACCCTGCGTGGTTAGCACACGGCAGGTCAGAGATGGTTAGATGAGCCATGTCTGGTCTGCAGGGTTCTGATGGGAGGAGACACTGAAGTCAGACGAGCCACTGGGAACCATCAACAACCTCTCCTGGAAGTTTCTAAACCCAGTTATATGATGAATTGATTCTTAAATCAGTGGTCGTCACTTCATTAGCCGTCTGTGAGTTAACGACAGGAACCTGAGGGACACATGGCGTCCGCGGCGGCGACCCGGCGGCGAGCTGGCATGAGGTCAAACAGTAAAACCCTCCATGAAAGTGAGCTGACAGCTCAGCAGCTGCTGCTCTGTCCTACACAACAATGGAGAGAACTCAGCACTTAGTCATCACAAACCAACAAAAGACACAAAAGATGACCCGAAACACACGGGACCGACGACTGGTGGTGTGCGTTCGGTGATAAACGCCTGCGTGTGTTTTAGGGTCGTATAATCACACATGTGGGTCAAGAGCAGGAATCTACACACAACAACAAACTGACGAGTAAAGTTAATGTGTGTTTGTGTTTGTGTGAAAATCAATTGATCAGATATTCCTGCAAACGACATATGTGCTACGCCAACTTGTAATTAATTCACCAGGGGGCAGTGTTGCAGTTATTAAACTCGTAGGAAACAAAGGAGGCCATGGATAGAAAGTTTGTGTTACATGACGTGTGCGATGTAACGCAACGCAGTCAAAACAAACCATTACATTAGGTCTTTTCACCAGAGCGTGTTCCAGCCCTGACCCGACGACACACGAGTCACTTAACGGCTGATGGAGTCACACATCTACAAGACAGACACATGTACTTGCACACACAGACACACAATCTCCACACAGACACACACACACACAGTGGTAATTTGTTATGCTCCTGGAGGAATGTTGACCAAATGGCTTATATCCCTCTGCTGTCTCAGACGGGGGGGGAGCCACCCTTCCCCCTCCAGGAGTGCACACACACACACTCATGAGGGACACACACTACACACAACATGGGCAACGGGAAGGTTCATGCTCTATCACTCTATCGAGAACAAACGGGGGTGACTTCTGCTCACATGCACATAGAAAACACAACCACAACCTGAAATAAACATAATTATGATCACAACCGGTTCTTGTCTTTTAACATCTTTTGATTAACTGCTAATAAAATGGAGGTTGTGATGTTCTCCTCTGGTTGTGAGGGTCACACTCGGGGGCAGACCCACAACTCGCTGGAGGGATTGAACATCTCATCCGACCCTGGGAAGTCTGGGGTCATAGATCTGATCAGATTTATCCTCATATTCATATTATATCGTGGTCGTCCTGCTCTCTTTCTGACAGATGGTGTTTCACTCCTCCTTGCAGTGTGGTCAGTGGTCAAGGTTACCGAGCTGCTGTTTTGATTCATATTCAAAACCAGAAGCAACCCCTGACTGAGAGCTGGAGGCCATGCACGCCCACTTATACCTGCAGCCTGCTCCTATTGGACGGTGCTGGCTGTCAATCACACAGTAGCCACGCCTTCTGTTTACTGATGTTGGAAATCAAGAGAGAAGTAAAATGAATTCTCTCATATTGAGAATATAGATTTCAGGAACTTCTGTATCGGCGTCACTTTCCAGGCCGTGAGTCTACGACGTCACTATGTCACGATACAGCTGAATCTCTGTGACACTTTATTAAATTTAATATGACAAATCTGAGCATCACACACACACTCACACACACACTCATCCCTCCTCCTCTCCAACGTGAAGGGATTGAACTAATGACTGAATCCATACAGACACTGTGAAGTCTGTTCTGAGCCTGATGGAAACTCTCTTGCCTCTAGACCTGAAACACATGCATAAACTCACACACACACACACACACACACAGACACACACACACAACCATGCAAACCTCAACGTTACCTTCTCTCCATCCTGACTCCCTCTTCTTTCCTTCAAGGACTTTACACTTAATCATTAAGCGCTTTAAACACTTTTCTACACTATAGTTCCCTGTTCAGCACTCACCGCCTGAGCTGCTTTATTGTGTGTGTGTGTGTGTGTGTGTGTGTGTGTGTGTGTGTGTGTGTGTGTGTGTGTGTGTTTTAACTAGCCACTGGACACAAAATAGCCATAGACCACAGTTTGATTTTTATCTCCTCTAGCAGTCCCAGTCACATTTTCCCAGGGGCTGTGTTACTGTGTGTGTGTGTTACTGTGTGTGTGTGTGTGTTACTGTGTGTGTGCGTGTGTGTGTTACTGTGTGTATGTGTGTGTGTGTGTGTTTCCAGATGACTGAGCCAGGCTTTTCCATTCCCCACTGTGGCGCTGTGGTGAATATGGATGCACACCGGCCAACATTTACACCAGCCACTTTTCAGCAGAGTGGGCGAGAGAGACATAAACTGAAGGAGAGAGAGAGAGCGGGCAGAGGTTGTGAGTCGTCCTACTTATGCACTGGACTGACACACACACACACACACACAGACACACACAGACACACACAGACCACCCCCGGCCGAACACACACCAATAATTACTCGCAGTAATTCTAAAGACACCCTCCTTATTTCCAGCAGCTCACCGCCGGCCGCGTGAAACACGAAGAAGAAGAAGCCGGGGAGGAAACGCCGCCCCCCCCCCCCACGACTTTATCGCACAAGTCGAGGTCACGTCCAGATCTGGGAGCGCACACACTCAATCTACGACAAAGCCCGACGAACTTTCCCAAACACGCACACACCTGAGTGCGAGACCAACACACAAACAGCCGAGGAAGATGAACAGAGTTAGTGTTTTTCATTCATACACAACTGACAAACATCAACCAGCGCCGGATATTTGTTTGAGCTCTGGGCCATAACTTTTATATTCTCTGCATGAGGAGGAGGAGGAGGAGGAGGAGGAGGAGGAGGAGGAGGAGGAGGAGGAGGAGGAGGAGGAGGAGGAGGAGGAGGAGGAAGAGGAGGAAGAGTGAAGCTTCAGAGCAGACGAGACGTTCTGAGTTGAAAAGTTTAAACCTAGTGGCTGAAAAACCTCCCACACACACAGAACTCATCACAACTGTTGTTTAGGTGAAGCTGTCTGTCTTTATGAATATTAAAAATGTGTAAAATCATTAAAACCAAGAGGAGAATCTCTAAATTCTCCCATTTAAGAAACTTGAAGTTATGATTCTCTTATTAATCTGTGCAGGAAAGAACATGCAGCTTCAATAACAAGACTTCTGGTCAGTTTGAAGCATAAAAGTCATTAAGTTGTTACTTAAAAATGAGAAATTGCTGCATTTCTTCATCAAACATGAATATTAACGTACAAATCAAGATTTCATCATCATCATTCACTCACAATGAAATAGACAAAACTATTAATTAAACAATAACAATGGCCAGTTTCTCCTCTTTGTGTGTTTTGTATGTAAAAGTCTCATATTTAACTGAAGGAAGGAAACAAATGTAACAGAGTAGAAATACTGAAATACTTTTCAGAGTCAGATCTTGTATTTGACTGCTTCAGTTACAAGTTACTTTACAAACACGAAACTTTCTGTCTGGTCTGTAAATAAAGATGATATTGTCTTGTTTTGTTTGTTTACTTTCATGTGAGATGCATCATGTATACAAGAGTATTTCTACTTCTACTACATTACATTTCAGTGAGTAATACTTCTACTCCATTACAGTTTATTGACTGCTTTAATAGAAGTTGGTTTACAAACATGAGGTGTTAGAATACAAGAGTAAAACTTCACCTTTTAATGTTGAACCTGATCCTTGTTATTCTGTTGTTGATCAGATTTATTGACTAGTAAACATCACTAGTTGACTAAAAATCACTAATGAACTTTATTAGTTAGTTTTTTGACTAGTGAACAGTTTATTGACTACTGAACATTATTAGTTGACTATTGAACTTTTGTAGTTGCAGTTTATTGACTAGTGAACTTTATAAGTTTTCTAGTTAAGATCACTATTTGATTAGTTCATTGACTAGTGACCCTCCCTAGTGAACTTTACTAGTTGACTAGTGAACAGTTTATTGACTAGTAAACATCACTAGTTGACTCATCATTACTAGTGAACAGTTTATTGACTACTGAACTACTTTATTTATTGACTATTGAACTTTTTAAGTTGCAGTTTATTAACTAGTGAACTTTATTAGTTGACTTATGAACAGTTTATTGACCAGTGAAACATTACAAGTGAACTTTACTAGTTGATCAGTTTATTAACTACTGAACATAACTAGTTGCATAGTGAACTTTACTAGTGAACCTCCCTAGTGAACATTACAAGTGAACTTTTCTAGTTTGCGAGTGACCCTGACCCCAGTGAACATTACTAGTTGACTGGTTACTAGTTAACTAGTTAACTCGTTGCCCCATGGCTCCGGACTCACCCTGGTGATGACCAGCGGCTCCCCGTGCTCCAGACCTCCTTTCAGCGTGAAGCCCCACGGAGCCCCCCCACTCAGCTGGACCTGGATGTGGTGGAAGGACACGAGCTGCTCCACCGTTTCCATCCTTTCTCTCTCTTTATCCCTCTCTTCTCTCTTTCTCTCTCTTTCGGTTCCTCCGGTTCTCTCTCTCCTCTCACCGCCCTCCTCCCGGTGCGGTGCCCGGGCTGCGGTGCTCCGTGGCGGGCTCAGCGGAGCCGGTAGCGGGGTCTCGGCTGCTCCATCCCCGCAGGAGCGACGACAAGGAGCGGGTGGATGAAGTGTGGAGGGAGGGAGGGAGGGATGGAGGTGGAGAGAGAGAGAGAGAGAGGGAGAGAGAGAGAGGAAGAGGGGGAGGACAGAACGTGTCCGGACAAAGTTATCCGCAACTTCACGGTTACAACTTCCGGTCAGAATGTTTAGCCGTTAGCTAAAAGTGGACGTTAGCATGTTTTACGGTTTTAATCCGGTCCCTTTTTCCGATTACATGTTATAAAATCTCTTTTGGTTCAATCCTGCAAATTAATAACCGGATTATTCCAGCAAAATATGTCTTTTAAACGCTTTTATTTTGCTATTTGACCCTCGTGTTTCCGGTGTAACCCTCGCTAGTTTCCGCAGCTGCAAACTTCGGCAAAACTTTTTCCCAGCGCGATGCAGCCAGGCCCCGCCCCCTGTTCAAACTGCAAAGGGTGTGATTGACAGGTGCCTCCACCAATAGCAGAGAGGCTTGGGATTCAAGGAGCCAATGAGAAGCATAGAACTTTATTTGTGTTTCTTTAATGTTTCTTTGTGTTAAAATAAGATGTTACTTTTGTTATTAGTCTCTTTCATTATATATATATTGTTTTTCTTTATTGCTGAATGTGTTTTATATCTTTTATTTTGGTATTATGTCCTTTATATCTTGAGTTTTGGACAACCCTCTACAGATGAAGATCATTATTGATATTACATTTGACCTTTGACCCTTTTCTTTTGGACTAAAATTGTCTATTTCTTTATCTACAGCTGTGCAGTGTATCGTGTGTTGTTCGACCAGCAATAAAACACACTAATATCACGTCTTTATGAATATAGGGACAATGAAAGGGTTTGAGTCTGGTCCTTACAAACTGCAGAGACTTTATCGCTCTGTCCTCAGATCTGAGGTTCTACAGATCTGAGGTTCTACAGATCTGAGGTTCTGCAGATCTGAGGCTCTGCAGATCTGAGGTTCTGCAGATCTGAGGTTCTACAGATCTGAGGTTCTGCAGATCTGAGGTTCCACAGATCTGCAGCTCGAGCACCTTCAGCTCACGAGGCCTCAGGCCAACAACAACATCTGCTATCACGTCCCACACATTTCCAAAGCCTGACCACTCATTCCTGTGTGCTCCGCTCAACCGCCGGATTAACACACATTCAAACAAGCGATTACAACAAACTCTCAGCGGAGCCACAAGAGGCAACGTCACAGTTTCGGCTCCGGTGATAAACTACAGTTTATTTAAGATCTGTCAATAATTAGGTTTGAAAATGGGTCAATCGAGATATTTCACATCCATTTTACATCATCAGATAATCAATTGAAACTCAAAGATCAGTGGGATGACAACATGTCCCAACATGTCCCATCCACTAACATAGAGGAGGCCGGGTTTAGGATCTCTATCAGCCACCAGGGGGCGATCCAGATCATTTGGCTCCACTTTCAGGGAGCTGTGATGTCGTCCATCTTCATTTTCAGCCTGTGATTGTCCCATGAAGCTCGGTGGAGCCATCAAGTGGTGGAATGCCAGCACTGCACCACCAGAATTATCAGGTTTTTCTGAAAATAGATTTAAACTCTGTTATAATCACATTAAAACATGATTTTAAGGATATAAGCCTAAAACACTACAAGATATAAGTGCTGCTGCTTAGTGAGAGTGATTTGTAACTTGCTCTCTTTGTCTGATACCATCTCACATCTGTTTTTCTATTGTGGTGAAGCTTTTATATATTTAGATACCGTCACTCACAGACTTTATATAAAGACTACATTCACTGTTTATATAATCTGCAGCCACTTCTGCTAAATGAATTGTTCTGCACAGGGAGGAGCCGAACAAACCACTTCCTGTTTCTGTTTTTAACCTGAAAATGAAAAGAAATGAAAGAAACTCGAATCCGGAGCAGGAACCACTTTTCTTTTTTAAGCTTCCAAACTTGATCTCACATGAAAGCGGCTGAAAAACAAATATTACAGCTCAGAGTTTCTAGAGGAGAAAAGAAACTGGACCAAAACAAAGTCTTCGTGGTCCGAGAGGAGAGACGTCTGGACACGTCTGTCCACTCTCTCCATGTCCCGTCTCTTGACACGTGCAGAGATATAGTCACACACACACACACACACACAGACACACACATGGTTAAGTGGCACCGCAGCGTGGTAGCATTCCACAACAGTGATTATCTACAGTCCCCATCTCTCCAGGCTGCAGAGGGACTGTGGGAAAAACTACAAACTGTGGGAGGCTGCACAGAAATATGACCATAAGAGGCAGAAACACACTTAAAACAGTAAATAAAGAACTCTAAGAAAACAGAAATCCTGTGGAAAGACTTTAAGATCTGATATCTACAAGTTATGGAAATATTTATTTATCTAGAATATCACTGAGTGGAGCTCGTATCTCCATCGTTCTCTCCTCAACTCAAACTCATTTATAACTCCAACAGCAGATCCAATAAAAAAAAGCCCAATATATTAGTCTTTAGAAAACATGCATTATATTTTATTAATAATTTTCATTCATAATAAAAAAATTGCATTGGTCTCCCTTACAACACTTTTCTTTAACACTCCCCCTCGTTAACTGCCCCTCTTTTTTTTGTTTGTTTTTAAGTTGAGTTTCTCTAAGTAGCAGCACGAGTTTCCTTTCCAAATCCCCTCCCTTTATAAATATTTACAAAGTACAAAAATAGAGACTTATGACTCTAGACAGCAACAAAAGTAACATCACAATAAATTCTTCACATTTCCATCCAACACGGTCGAGCCCTCGTCCGATAAAATTCTCGCTTGTCTGATTCCTCAACATCCAGGAAGGGTTCTCTCTTCTTTTATGTTTTTTTTTTGTGCCCTGATATGATGATGATGAAATGAAACCAGGTTTTTGTTTTAAAAAGAGATACAGAAAAAAAAAAGAAAAAAGATAACTGAATTGATACACGAACATGAAGAGGAAACAAAGATTCATTAGACGATTTGCGGTTGATCCGAAAGTTTTTTCTTAAAAAAGGTGTAAAGTTGAAATTTCTGCAGCAGTTTTGATTTTTGACGTCACCACTCAAATCGTTTTTTTAAATTACTCACAAGTGGCTTAAAATGTTTCCGGCAATAATTCAGCGGCAAACATGACAGTGAGAGAGAAATGGAGCAACCGGCACAGTGCTTTAGAATCACATCACAATTATTATTACAATTATTATTATTATTATTATGAGTTCAATCGTAACGTCCAGAGTTCACGTCCAGCCGCTGCCGCTTTAAAGTGCTTTCACAGTGATGGCGAGCGTCTGAAACCACGACGACTTCCTGTTGCCACCGAGCTTCAGATCTAATGACCCGTCAAGTCCGCCCCCCCCCCCCCCCACTTGTAGTCCTCTTGGCTCCCGGAGTCCCTTTCAGCGACACGTGCACGACTTGGCCACCATGTCCTCGAACTCCTTGTACTCCACCTTCTTCTTGTGCACCACCAGCACGCTCATGGGCATGTACTTGCAGGGCACGCAGGACGGGGGGGGCACGTCCCCGATGCCCAGGTCGTTGATGAGCGTCTGGATGATGGCGTGGTTGGGCGAGTGGTACTCGCTGGGCAGCAGGCGCGGGCAGTCGCCCTGGCAGAAGCGCGGGTTGTACACCGGGGGGGCGATGAAGTAGTGGCCCCACCCGAGCTCGTCGAAGGAGAGGCGGAACGAGTGCAGCTTGCAGCGGTTCTTGGGCACGCTGGTTTTGCGTTTGTAGGTGGGGAAGGAGGAGGCGATGGAGGCCGAGGGGCTGGAGGAGAAGGAGGAGGAGGACGTGGAGGTCGGAGCGTTCCTCAGAGCGTCCAGCAGGGGGTCTTGGGACTCTGAAGACGAGTCCCTGGACTCTGAAGACGAGTCTGTGGAGCGGCGGCGGCGGCGGCGCACAGCAGGGTGCCACCGCCCGATCTGTCTCATGATGTCCTGACCTTCAGCCCCCAGCAGCTCGGCCATCCAGTCCTTCCCTTCCCTCCCTTCCTCCAGGTACAGGAGCAGGGACGGGACCTCCAGGTGAGCGTCCTCTCGCCGTTGTCCTCGGAGACGAGACCTCCACCACCAGGGGCCGCTGTGCTCCCCGGCGAGCCAAGGTTCCGTGCACCAGTACTGGGCCGTGAGGGTCAAGGGTCCTCCGCCGCCGGCGTCCTGGTCCTTCCTCTGCAGGAAGTGACCCGTGACGTGCTCCGTGATGTCCGTCTCCGTCCACTGCTCCTGGGGCTCCAGGGTGACCCGGCTGCCCGGGCCCAGGGACGGGATCTGACCTCTGCAGCGGAGGGGCTCGGGGGCCGGGGCGCTGCTGGAGGAGGGGGTGGAGGAGGAGGAGGATGAGGAGGAGGGAGGGGATGAAGAGCGGAGGTGGATGAAAGAGGCTCGGATCAGCTGCTCGGAGGGAAGAGTGTCCAGGTGGTACTGGACCGTGAAGGTGTAGTGGTGGTCTGCAGGGACACAAGAGGAGACATGTGAGACACACTGAGTCCTGAGGAAGAACAACCTGAAGATCTGAGCTGCTCACTGGATTCTCCATTTCTTCAGAATAACAAAAACTCATTAATTGCAAAAGTAAATCCAGATATAGTGGATTTAAATGTGGTTTCATGAGGAGACTGTTGTTCCTCATCTCAGGTATCAACTCGTGTTCCAGGTGCAAACTGGAAGAAACGGTTTCTCTACTCTTTACGTTTCTTATAACTCTAGAATCAGTGTAATATTAAAAGTCAATGGATAATTTTTGGACACACGTTTCAGTCACACATCCTGCAGATCTGAGCTTCTCAGGATTCTCAACTCGCTTTCTTGTGAAAAACTAATACTAATTAATTGTAAAAGTGACTTGGTGAAACCCACCGCTCCCTAAATCCCACAAATCCAGATCAAGTGGACTTAAATGTGGTTTCATGAGGAGACTGTTGGGCCTCCTCTCAGGTATCGACTCATGTTCCAGATGCTAAGTGGAAGAAACGGTTTCTCTACTCTTTATGGTTCTTATTACTCTAGAATCAGTGTAATATTCAAAGTTAATCAATCATTTTTGGACACACGTTTCAGTCACACAACCTGCAGATCTGAGCTTCTCAGGATTCTCAACTCGCTTTCTTGTGAAAATCAACAACTAATTAATTGTAAAGGTGACTTGGTGAAATCCACCGCCACCTAAATCCCATAAATCCAGATCAAGTGGATTTAAATGTGGTTTCATGTGGAGACTGTTGTTCCTCCTCTCAGGTATCAACTCGTTCCAGATGCAAAGTGGAAGAAACGGTTTCTCTACTCTTTAATAATAATAATAGCGGATCCTATATCTCGTTGGCATCAGATAATGTTGGTGGATCAGCTGATGATGGATCCTAACTGGCGCCAGTGGACGATAGTGGATCTGGTCTTGATGCTGGATCATGATCCTGCTGCTGACCAGAGACTATGATGCAGCAGGACTGCTTGACATATAGTATTGAAGTTATCCTTCAAATGTTTACCCTCATCATTGCTGCTAAAACCTTTATCCTGATGATGTTCTCCTCTACACATCTGTTGCACTTGTGTCCAGCGCCTCACTTTGCAACTTCACTCATCACAGAACCCACTTCCTTTAAAACCCCCCTTTCAAAATAAGAGTCACTACCAAGAACCCGCTTAGAATAGGAAATACAAATCAACCCTCAACAATAACGCCATTAAATAAAATAGCTTACAATTATAATGCCGATATTATTTCAGTATAGAAATTTAAGGCCCCTTTTAGGCATGTATATCACAAAACAGGCAGAACAAGAGATATATTGAATTGCTCAAAAAAAGTTAGGATGGTGGTCCCCCCCCCCCAAAAAAACAAATACACTCAACTTCCCCAGATCGCCTGGGCACCCTTTCCTATCTCAGTGGTGACTATTTTATTTCTACGAAGATTTTGCACATCCCAATACTTGTGTGTAGGTATGTTTTGGCTGTTCTGTGTACTGTGTTTACAAAGTAAATTTTCCTTTTTCGTTTGAATAAAATGTAAACTGGGGGGGGCATCATAAAGGAGTTATGCTTAGGGCACCGAAATGGCTAGCAGCGGCACTGCTTGTGTCGGTCCTGGGAGACGGATCCTCACATGTGTCTCTCTGAGGTTTCTACGTATTAGTAGTTTGTCCTGACTCTTGCTGAGGGTTAAAGACTTGTGAATATGGGCTATACGAATCAAATGTGATTGATTGATTGATAACTCTAGATTCAGTGAAATATTAAAAGTGAATGGATCCAGTATAAGTGGTTAATGAGGGTTTATATAACCCCTGCAAAACTCCACCATATCTCCCCTAACATCCCGGATGTTTGTGTTAAATGTCTGACTGAAAAGGGAACTTTGATTCACTGCCTATGGGAATGCTCTAAGATTTTGGTATTTTGGGAAAATGTAGTTAAATGTTTTTCACGGATGGTTAAGTGTAACATTCCCTTGACGTCAACAATCTGTATACTTGGAATATTCCCTCAGAAGACTCCATCAGAACAACGAAGCAATCGAAGATGGTTGACTTTGGACTTCTCCATGCAAGGAGAGTGATTGCACTATATTGGAAAAATGTAGAACCACCATCACTGGCAATATGGAAGAAGGAGTTGATGACTTGTCTTGGACTGGAGAGATTGACATACATTGTTAAAGGTAAACAGGAGGAGTTAGCTTGTATTTGGGAATCATTTATGTCATTTTTGACCAATGAAACGGATTAAACACTGACTGTACAACAGGTTGTGAAATGATCCTGCCTTTTTTTTCTTTTTTCTTATTTTTATTTGTATTTATTTATTTATTTTTTACTCCATTAGTTTGATGTCTGTTGTCATTGTCCATTTTATTTATTAATTTTTTCTTTGTCTGTGTGAATGAGGGGCTGTTTGAGGGGATATAAATGAAAATGTTTGTAAATTCTGCATAAAGTTTGATATGCACTTCAATAAAAAATATTGTTAAAAAAAAAAAAAGTGAATGGATCCTTCCTGGACACACACTTCAGTCACACACACTCAGTAGATGGTCTCCTTCACCTCTTGCTGCAGGCTGGTAGTGGACCGTGGAGGCCGAGGCTCGGATCAGCCGCACCGTGTTGGAGCCGAACTTCCGGTGCTGCTTGGGCCTCCCGTCCGGTTCCGCCGCGCTCCGGTACAAGCTGAGCATGAACTGCACGTTCTGGTCCCGGTTCTGGTTCTGGTCCCGGTTCTGGTTCTGGTCCCGGTCCCGGTCCCGGCCGGAGCTCAGCAGGGACACGACGAGGCAGGAGAGGACGCACGCACGCAGGAGGCCGTGGGGGGTGCGCGTCGCCCTCATGTTGCTCAGTTACAGGAACTCACAGGACACCCGGAGCTTTCAGGGCTGGAGATCAACTTCCGGCAATCACCCCTGACCCCAATTAACCCCTCGGATGTGCGGGGAACGCCCACAGAGGCGCCAGGGAGCCTCCTGATTGGTGCGTAAAGGTGCGTAAAGGTGCGTAAGGATGCGTAAAGGTGGCAGGGCACCCCCCTGCTGTTAGATCTCAGGAACTGCAGCATCAGTAGATTATAGATTCCTAAAAGTACCTTGGGACAGTTTGTTATTTAAATTCAAGTTAAACACTAAAACTAAAGAAAACACTTTTAATAGAATCAATCAATCAATCAATCAATTAAATGTTATTTGTATAGCCCATATTCACAAATCACAGTTTGTCTCATAGGGCTTTTACATGGTGAGACATCCTCTGTCCTTAACCCTCAACAAGAGTCAGGAAAAACTACTAAAAAAAAAACTTTTAACATGTAAAAATGTGTAAAGTTGTGTAAAGGTGCGTAAAGGTGGCAGAACACCCCCCTGCTGTTAGATCTCAGAAACTGCAGCATCAGTAGATTATAGATTCCTAAAAGTACCTTTGGACAGTTTGTGATATAAATTGTATGTTAATACTGAAACTAAAGAAAACACTTTTAATAGAATCAGTCAATCAATCAAATTTTATTTGTATAGCCCATATTCACAAATCACAATTTGTCTCATAGGGCTTTAACATTGTGTGACATCCTCTGTCCTTAACCCTCAACAAGAGTCAGGAAAAAACTACTAAAAAAAACCCTTTTGACATGTAAAAATTCGTAAAGTTGTGTAAAGGTGCGTAAAGGTGCGTAAAGGTGGCAGAACACCCCCCTGCTGTACATCTCAGGAACTGCAGCATCAGTAGATTATAGATTCCTAAAAGTACCTTTGGACAGGTTGTGATTTAAATTTGATGTTAATACTGAAACTAAAGAAAACACTTTTAATAGAATCAATCAATCAATCAACTTTTATTTGTATAGCCCATATTCACAAATCACAATTTGTCTCATAGGGCTTTAACATGGTGTGACATCCTCTGTCCTAAACCCTCAACAAGAGTCAGGAAAAACTACTAAAACAAAACGGAAAGAAGTGCAACAGATGTCCTGTGTAGGAAACCACAGAACATAGAAGTGTAACTTAACAGTTTTAATCTTGTGATGGTTACGCTGGTTTTTCTGTGAAGTATCAAACTGTTTAAAAACCATATTGTTGAGATCTGATCCAGGATCAGTGGAGTCCAGCAAAGAGACACGTGGTCCCTCAGGAAGAATCAGCTCCAGGAAGCAAAAGGAAACTGAAGCATCATTATCAAGCGTTTGTTATGTTTCATTGAACATTTTCCTTTCTCCAGCTCCTTCTTCCCGTCTGACGTCCGGCTGCTAAATGTTCAGAGGGTTGATTTGGTCGCTGTTGACATCTTAGTGTGGAAACTAATTTGATTTATTCATATTTATTGACATGAAATGGTTTAAACGTTGCAAAGAATCGTCCTCATGGGATTAATAGAGTCTGAATTGCTCAAATACCTTTTACACACTTACATGTCTTCAATAGAATTCTTGTTGTCTCATAGATGAAGTTACTTTTCAGTGTTAAAGACATAAAAATCTCAGCAAGGTGCAATTCATGCCAAACATCCACGAGGTGGCACTGTTCCCCAAGATGGTGCCTTAAGTTAATATCAGCAGGTTTCTGTTCTTCACAGAGAAATAAAAAGAATCAGTTCTAACAAGTTTACTTTAAGGGCAGTTAATTAAAAATGTATTTGTTGTGTTAATTAAGAGTTATATGAGTGTGTCTGGTTTGCATTTCTCTCTTTTATAAATCTATGAATTTCTCACATGAAGGTCAAGGTGTGTGTGTTTGTGTGTGTGTGCTTGTGTGAGTGTGTGTTTGTGTGCTTGTGTGAGAGAGTGTGTGTGTGTGTGTGTGTGTGTGTGTGTGTGTGTGTGTGTGTGTGTGTGTGTGTGTGTTGGGAGACGAACTTTGCTCTGTGTCCATGACTGTATGTGGGTCACAGTGGAGCCTTTCACCAACACACAACTCAATGTGAATATCTGTGTGAGTTGATGGAAGCACGGCCACACGTGCACTTAACATGTTATCACACACACACACACACACACACACAAACACACACACACACACACACACACAGTACACAAATTGTGAACGTGAGACCTGTATATCTCTGATAAACTCCTTATCTGTGATTTCTATTCCTTTCCAACTTGTATCCTGTTGAAACTTTGTCAAATACAGTGAATAAAGTTTGATTAGAGTATAATCCAGTTTGCTTTGTGTTCTTCTACACGTGCACCTAACATGTTATCACACACACAGACACACACACACACATTGCGTTGTGTCCTCCTCCACGTGCACCTGCCTGGTGAAGCTGTGAGGAACCAACAGAGACTCGTGATCTTTGCTTTGCACGATATGATGAGTGACAGGATGATATCCCTTCCTGACCCGCTGCACGTTTCCCTCTTGCAGGATGTGACCTTGATGATATCTCTCACACTCATTAACTTTGTCACGAGCAGGAATTTATAATGTAAATTTCCAGTGAGGAAAAATAAAACAATAATACATAATACCACTTGTATTTTATCTGGATCAACAACTAAAAAAGAAGAGAGAGACCTTCCTGGATGTTGAGAACACTTCATCACCGACTGACTGGAAAGCCTCAGTTTTATGGGAAGGAGCTCCTTGTCTGTTTCCTTAAGGGATTTGAGTGTGTGTCTGTGTGTGTGTGTGTGTGTTCTGACAGGTGATGACATGACTCAGCACATGCATGAATTTACTGTATGTGTGTGTCACTGTTTTTCCTCCTGGAACCAGTGAAGCTGTGCGACTCCTCTCATGAAGAACAGTCTAATAAACAGAATCACTTGTTCACATCTGCCGTCAACATGTGGTTTTTGTCGATCAGGATTTTCTATTGGATGATATTTGACCACATGATGGTGTGAGTGTGACTGAGGACACATTGTTCTGGATGAAAAGTCAGAAGTTAAAGTCCATCCTCTGGGGAGCATGAACTATAGGAATCAGATTTCATGAATATCTGTTTATAGAACTACAGACACTGATTGAATCGGTTCAAATAAGGTGAGAACGTTCGTTTAACATGATCTGAATGTGCAGACAGGAGTCGTCCGTCCGCATCACGACCACGAGCCAAATCACACAAAAACCTGTTTGTCAGCTCAAATCAAAAAGAACAGTCAACAAAACGTCCGAGTCAACAGAGAAGGCAGCAGGCTTCTGAGAAACGGATATAAATACAAACAGGTTCCGGAGAAAAGCTGAGGAGAGGAAACCAAACTGAGATCCAGGATAAAAAGATCAGGTGAAGGAACGAGTCTCATCAGCATCTTCAATCCTGATGAGGACACATGTGCTCCTGCATTAAAGGAGAAGAGAAAATACAATTCTCTGTTTCTGAGGTGTCAAGTTTGATCCTTTTCTTTTCTAAGTAAATCTGTTTGGTTCTCGTGTCACAACTCAAACAACCACGTTCATCACATCTCCTCACACTTTACGATCTTTAGATTTCCATGAAATTTACCCCAAATAAATTCTTATAGTCGAAATCATATAAAACACGTGATCGTCAGCAAAGAAGAACATGAGTCAGGATGTTGCTGCTCCCGTTGCATCACTTTGGTCATTTTATGTGTCTGTGTCTCTTTATAAAACATTTAAATCTTCTTTTTGCCTCTTTGTGGTTGTTTTCTATCTTCCTGCACCACTTTGTGTCTTTTTGTGTGTCCTTGTGGTTGTTTTTTGTCTTTATGGTCATTTTACATCTCTTTTTTGTGGTTTTATTTCACTTTTTGATCATTTCGCCGGATTCCAACAATTATTAGAGTAAATTGAACAACTATTCTGCTGGTATTGGTTGTGGAGTCAATCCTTTATCGCAATGATCATTTAAATATCTGTTATTCTTTAAAAAATAAGAAAGTGTGATGTCAGAAAATTAGAAAATTGGTTTTCTTTCCTGGCAGAAATGATTTTAAAACCTTGTTCTACTTTCCTTCTTAATATCATGTTTATAGAGACAGATAAGAGCTGAACTGTCCCCACAGCCGCTATCAGAGAGTTATTGGCTGCGATTCAAGGTCTTTATTTCTGAGTATCTTCTCTGTGAACTTCAGCCTGTTCAGACCACACGAGGACCGAGCGCTGGTCAGACCAGGTCGAGTCTGAACCCTCCTTCCATCCCTTTGTCCAACTGGAGAAGTATGTCCTCTTACTTCATCGAAGTTTCAAGTTGTGTAACCCTGAGCATGAGGCCAGAGGAGTGACTGTGCTCAAAGGGAAACTGACAGAGTCACAGACGCTGCAGGAACGAGCCGGAATCACTGATATAATAATAAAACATACATGAATCTGTAAACCTGCTTAATAGAGAAAAGACGGTTAACAAAAATCTAAAAAACAGTTATTTCTGCTCTTAAATCTCAAATAGCAGAGGTTCAGGTTTGTGCGTTTTGCAGGACCAACATATCAACAGATCCTCAGCTGATCATCGATCCCTCCTGGTTTGTGTGTTTCATGATTCTTCACCACAGACACAAACACTGACTTCATCATGACATCACTCGATGGAGAATTATCGTCTGATCAACACAAACTTCAGATTTTATCTCTATTATATGTGGAGAATGTGGATCTTGACCTTTGGAACTTTGACCTGCAGATAAACTCCACCATGTCCAGTAGGGATCCTGCTACCATGGCAACCGCTCGTGTAATTCATTTGCAAAAACTAAAGTATTTACACTTTTGCGACTCATGTGTGGAGTGTGCGAACGTCTCACACTTTGCATCTGTCGCACGTCATCGCACAACAACCGCACAACAAACCCTGGTAGACCTTCATCTTCCTCGTCTTGAACTCTTCGTCTCTGCAGCTGCTCGGCCTGTCGCACACAACCTGATGAGTCATGGCTGCCGATAACGTATGACGCACATGTTCTAAGTTTTTCAGACCAGTGAATTCCTGTCATAATAACCTGACAGGAATCGGCCTCAGGAATTTTCCATTGCATCCGTCTGTGATCGTCCAGATTAGATTCTCCTCGTTCTCCAGTTTCTCTCGTCCAGGCCGACCTGATTTACCCTGAGTAGACGCAGTAATCTGAGTAGTGCACAGGAACATTTCCGCAGCTGTGGCGTTGAACTCTGAAGGTAGCGGCCCTCACCTTTGCCTTAATGACCCAGTTAACCAATTATTAATGATGGAGACTTGCAGACGCAGGTACTGGCCTCGGCGACTCACGTGGACAATTTGGAAACACCGCGACCTCTCGACCATTCTGTTAAGATTAGACGTGATCTCACCACTGACCTCAAATAAGGCCTGCTCGGCCTCGGGCCTGGACTTGGTCCCCGGGTGCAGCCCAGATCCTGCTGCTGTGCAAACAACCAGAGCAGACCAGTGGTGAAGGGCTGGTTATCCTGAGGTAGTCTCCAAGGACACGGGTGAACACAACATCAACACAACCTGAAATGTGCGACATGACATGTGCAGCATCAGGTTAATGTAGAATATTGTCCCTAAAAATATACAAACAACAAGTTCTTAGGCTAAAAAGTCAGATTTCTTTCTTCAGTTTCCTTCATTTTAAGAGACGGATAACAAAACACGGCGATCATGGTGTGGAGGCGCAGAAGCGAGGTCCCGCCCACTCTTGCTCTTGGCCAATCAAGAATCAGTGTCAGCTGTCAATCATGACGTTTCACCCTCGTTTCTACAGCATCAAATAACAAATTAAAACCACACTTAGCGAAAAAAATTGACATTTCTATAGAGATAGACGACCTGGCTGCTCCCGGCAGTACAGCTAAACCCTCAGCCTCCTCCATGTTAGCAACTGGGACATGGACCAAAGAAAAAGTCAAATTATTCTATCCCAAAGATGTTTTCTGTCGAACCGGTAAAGAAAAACACAATTAAAACACACACACACACATCTCCAACATGTTTAAACTGGTTCCTCTGAGTCCAGACGTGTCCTGCAGCTTTCAGCTTCATCTACAACCTTCAAATATTTAAATGCATGGAGCTCACGTATGTCATGTTCACCTGCTTCTATAAACCACCCTGAGCTCATATATTTGTATATATCTGCATTATATAAGCGATCCGGTTGGTTGGATTGCATCAGGTCAGGATGTGTTCAGGTTCACTGCAGGTTCACACACACACACACACACACACGTTTGGGGAATGCCGGGTTCTCTGCAAACACATGGTGTCACATTTGGGCCAGAAAAGAGAGACAAAGAGAGAGAGAGAGAGAGAGAGGTGGAGCGAGGGGTGGACGACACATGATGGACTCTCTCTCTCTCTCTCTCTCTCTCTCTCTCTCTCTCTCTCTCTCTCTCTCTCTCTCTCCCTCCCGCCTCCTGGGATCATGGCCGGTCTATATAAAGCCGAGCTCTGCCTCCCAGCCGGTGCCACAGCTCGCTGAGTCAGGTCCACTTCCAGCTCCCAGGAACCCGCCTTGAGCCGGAGTCCAGAATCCAGACTCACTATTTGGACTGAGTCCTGCAGAGGTCGGACCTGAAGCTGAAGAGATGCAGGAGAGAAGCAGTTTCGTCCACAGCAGAGCAGCAGTGGCTCTGGGCTTCGTGCTGGTGATGCTGACTCAGCAGGTGAGTGAGTCCAGATACAGGTGTCAGAGGATAGAGTCATAGAAACTCTCTTTTTGAGTGTTTGACATTTTATAAACTGTGAAAAACATTGATTTTATACGTTTGAAGTAAAGATAATCGTGAGAAAACAACTCAGAAAATGCCAATCAAGTATGTTTTAGAAAGTAACTGTACCATAATAGTAACGTACCCATATAAATAAATTATCTTTTTATGTATTCCCACTTTGGAGACATGTTCATTAATTGGTGGTTGTTGAACGTAAAAGTTAAATCTTGATCATGGGAACTTTAGACAAATGAAGGTTGTGAAATGTGGGTGAAAGCTCCAGAACAAGATAGGAAATTTAAGATTATTTTGTTTTGAGAACGTAGAAACACATTTGTTCAATATAACATTAAAACACAAATGTGTGTTGTGTTATCTCAACACTTTGTCCAATAGAGATACTC
The DNA here is from genome assembly GCF_963576545.1 of Limanda limanda. Classification (NCBI taxonomy): domain Eukaryota; kingdom Metazoa; phylum Chordata; class Actinopteri; order Pleuronectiformes; family Pleuronectidae; genus Limanda; species Limanda limanda. The sequence goes on from NC_083657.1 coordinate 2,840,115, forward strand.
GGAGTTGACTTGTGTAGAATTACTGTTATAAATCAATGTTCAGCGTGTCCTTGGTCTCTAATCAACTCGTGTGTGTGCTGTTCTGTGTTGTGTGTGTGTGTGTTGTGTGTGTGTTGCAGGTGTGTGCAGGTCCGCTGGCCTCTCGGCTGCAGTCCGGCTCCGACCAGAGTTCAGACTCGGTCGTCCACACGCTGAGGAGAGTCGCTCGCATGACGCCTCTGTGGAGAATCATGAGCAGCAAACCGTTCGGAGCTTACTGCCAGAACAACTACGAGTGCTCCACTGGACTCTGCAGGTAAATACACCACATCAGATATATACTCTCAGGGAATCCGAGGTTATATCGTTAAAGCTCATGTAAATGTAAAAATACACTTAATCCAGGTCGCTAACACTCGGGTCCATATGAGCTGAGGCCTTAAGAAGCAAATCATTGAAGCATTCCAGTAGTTTAAAGGTTCAGTGTCTAGAATTTAGTGACATCTAGTGGTGGAGTTGCATGTTGCAGCTTTGAGCAGTTAGCTTAGCATCTCTTTTAGTTTATTTACTATGTACGCCATGTTGAATATTCTTTAGTAGATTGGAAATGAATAGATGTACGAGCAAGATAAGTGCGTCAATATGTGAACTAATGCGTTTTGTACGTTATCGAACTGAGAATTACAGAAAACAGAAAGTTAAGCTACGTGTTGTTCTCTATTTGTCCACAGGGCGGGTTACTGCTCCACCAGCCACCGGGTCCCGACCGAGCCGGTGAACTACTGACCGACCTCTGGACGTTCAGCCCCAGTGAACAGACGTGATCCGCACCCGGGTTCTGAGGACTGGAACTCATCCAGGCTGTGTAATCAGACTTCTGTATTTATATGATCCAATTTGTTTCTGATGAAATCTTAAAGGTTTTTATGGATTCACACAGCAAGTAGTTAATTAATGTTCCACCTATATTGAGAAATATCCCTCGAGGGGTAAAGTTCCAAAAGAAAAGTTTATACTTGATATTTTCCACGATAGGATCAGTGGGAAAGTTTTTTATTAAGGGCCCGAACAACTTCAAACTTTTTTTACTTTTACTTCTACTTCCATGGACCAAAATCCCTCAGAGGCCTGAACTGAATCCAAATGAAAACGAAATCTTTAACTTCGTCCTCGATCCTGCAAGTTACTGTGGCCTTGAACTCACCTCCAAGAAATTAACATGATCATAGAAGCAAAACACAAAGAACAACCAGTTATGACGTATATATATCAACAACCAGCCAGAAAGAAAAGTAAACAATGTGGAGCTCTTTTTTATTTTGTGAATGTAAAGCAGTTTGAATTTAAGAAGTTTGTAAAACCTTTAAAAATCCTGAAGAAATGTGCTCTGGCCAAAAATGTTCTTATTTCTCGTTTAACAAAGCAACCAAATGTAAATCTAACTGTAAAATCAGATTTCTGACGCAGTGGCAAAACGGTCTCAAGAACACAACGGTGAAAAGAAGAAGAGAAGCTGCAGAAGTAACAAAATTCTGCGGTCTGTTTTATTCCGTTCAAAGTTGTATTTAAAGTAAAAATTGTTCAGGTGCAAATGAATCTGCCGAGCACGAAATCCCTTCAATTACAAACATCTCATTTAAAACAAATGGAGGAAACATACACGTCATATCTGTCGTATATACCCAAAATATACTTTATGTGGAATTTCCTTTTAGATATATTGATAATTAATGGCTTGTTTTAGAATAATAAATAACCCACATCTTGCTCAGACAATCTTCCCAGATCTAAACCACCCTGGTCTTTTGGGAACAGTTCCCTGACGACAGACTCTGGGTTTTTTATTTTCAGATTTTGCTTCGACTCACCTGCATAGTTTACGTCATGCACAGAGCGGGGGGTTGCTGATATTTTTGTACACTCAGCATGTTTGAGAAATGTTTGAGTAGGATTGCACTTTTAAACCAAAAAATTATCTTTGTACTGTGTACTGTGTGTACTGTGTGTACTGTGTGTACTGTGCGTACTGTGTGTACCGTGTTAGCTGCCTGTGGAGCGTCGTAGGAGGAGAGGGGGGGGGAATAAAAGCGTTGCAAAATAACATTTGATTTCTTTTGCTTTTATTTGAGTTTTAGAATATTTCATGTTAAAAGAAAGTTGCTTTAATGCACGAGTCTCACATTTGACTTCATGTTCAGCGACTTCAAACGACTTGAAGACCAGAATCAATAACGTGAGTTAATGATTCTGAGTCTTCAGCTCGAACCCTGAAACCAGGCCTGTTGGAAATCCGCTCGCTCAGCAGTTTCCTGCAGGAGATTCACACGTGGACGACTCATCGATTCCTGCAGCTTCACTTTTACCTTCATCTGATCCAGAGGAGGAAACGTGATTCAGGTTCAGGTTCTGCTGGTGACAGATTGTGTGTCTGTGTGTGTACGTGTTGTGTGTTCAGGTTTACATATCTTCATATCACAGGTCAGAATCAAAGGTCTCCACTGAGCCCGAGTCTGTGTTTACCTCCGTCTGTGTGTCGACTTGTTTCAGGTCCTTTTGTCCCGTGAGCTGAACTTTAAACTCACCACAGTTCAAAGTTTAAACGTAACACATCTACTCTTCATGACACACAACTTTCTACCCTGTTCCTCTAATATTAGTTTAATGATTAGAAGTTATACATTTGCATAATGCGCACCTAGCACCTCATGGGACACGCCCACTAACGAAGCAGGTAGAGTGGGTTCTGCAGCAGAAGTTAAAATAAAGAACGACTCAAATCAACTTTTCTTTTCTCTTTTATTACAGAATTAGCTTCAAAAACAACAAAGGTTTGTTCAGTGGATATTATTCATTTCTAATATCACAAACTAGCTCCTCCTCCTGTTCTTCTCTACACATTAATGACCTTAATTATATTAATCTGAATTACTGGATCATGATGGTTTGTTCTTCACGTTCAAACGCCTGGAGAACAAAGTGTTAGAGGTGAAACGTGACCAAAAAAAAGAGTAAAACAACCCATGAGGTTAGTTTCACTGTTTTTATTATAAGTTCAACTGATTAAAGTTAAAGTTCAACTCGTGACGACAGTGAATTAAAGTGCTTCCCTTCTTTAAAGGGCTTAGAATTCACTGTGCAGTTTCAAAAACAACTATCAAAAGAACAGCATCGTGCTAAAAACTCTTTATTTTCCAACAAACTCAGAGTTTCACCCAGTGACAAGGAAACAGAATTCATGTAGCTTCACACACACACACACTTTTTACGAGTTAAGGCTTTAGAGAAATCCGTCTGATGTCTAAATGTAAAATAAATAGATTTAATTCTGAAACATTATTTTTTACATCACACAGCATGTAGGATTTTGAGGTATGGCGAAATGAGACCGGGTCGGGGGTGCATTCACCTCCTCCCTCCACCAGCTGCACCACAGTCTGAGCAGATGTGGAAATAGATCAGCATCAGCTTGCAGAACTATTTGTTTAACAGTGGTTACACACACGAGAGCAGACGAGTGGCTCTGAGTCTCTGAAGCTTCAGTGAGGAAACTGGTTTAGTTCCGGCTGAAGGTTCGTGTGAGTCACAAGTTTGAGCTCCTATAATGAACATTCATCTATTAATTTCAGAGTGAAATAAGTTAGATTTAGATGAAAAACATCGATGTACAGCTGCAACGAGTTAGCCGTTAGCTTAGCACAAAGACTGAGAGCAGGGGGAAACAGCTAGCCTGCCAATAATGCATTTTATCATCTAACTCAGGACAAGAATTTCCCATAATTCCCTTTAGTGAAATAACTGTAACATGTCTGGAACCTTCAGCCTCAACTTTACGGTAGAAAACCTTTTCACGTCCCGGTGCGTCCCGGCGTCTTCTCACTGCACGGCACACGAGCCGCTGGGCAGCAGGTCCTGCACGTACTCCGCCACGGCCTTGGTGAGGTAGGTCATGCTCCCGAAGCGGCCACTGGGGGCGCTGTCGTACAGCAGCCGGCACACTCCGGTGGCCGGGTCCCGGATGTGCTCCGACGCCCCCAGGTCCATCTGGAGCAGAAGAAGAAGAAGAAGAAGAAGAAGAGGTTCCTATTAAAAGAACTGATTACTACAACACTGAATCTGAGGGTCGTGGTGTGGCTCCGCCCACCTGATCCTTGTAGAACATGTCGTTGGCGAGGTGCACGATCTTCTCGATGTGGATGATGGAGCCGATGCTCTCGATCTCCACGTCCGCCAGCATGGTGAGGACCAGGATGGCCTCCACCAGCAGCTGCCGGTACTCGGGCTGAGGGACGCGGTTCAGGACCGTCTCCACGTGGACGGCGAACTTGATCTCACCCGGCGTCATCTGGAGGAACGAGACGGAAATAAAACAAGTGAAATAAGACGAGTGTGGATTTGAATTTAAAGTAAAAGCATCAAAATGTAAGAGATCTCAAAGGTTGTTGATCTCAGAGGACAGAAGACAGAAGACAGAGGATAGAGGACAGAAGACAGAGGACAGAGGAGAGAGGACAGAAGACAGAGGACAGAGGACAGAGGACAGAGGATAGAGGACAGAAGACAGAAGACAGAAGACAGAAGACAGAGGACAGAGGACAGAGGACAGAAGACAGAGGACAGAGGACAGAAGACAGAAGACAGAAGACAGAAGACAGAAGACAGAGGACAGAAGACAGAAGACAGAGGACAGAGGACAGAGGACAGAGGACAGAGGACAGAGGAAAGAGGACAGAAGACAGAAGACAGAGGACAGAGGACAGAGGACAGAGGACAGAAGACAGAGGACAGAAGACAGAGGACAGAGGAAAGAGGACAGAGGACAGAGGACAGAAGACAGAGGACAGAGGGAAGAGGACAGAAGACAGAAGACAGAAGACAGAAGACAGAAGACAGAGGACAGAGATCAGAGGACAGAAGACAGAGGAAAGAGGACAGAGGACAGAGGACAGAGGACAGAGGACAGAGGACAGAGGACAGAGGAAAGAGGAAAGAGGACAGAGGACAGAAGACAGAGGACAGAGGACAGAGGACAGAGGACAGAGGAAAGAGGACAGAAGACAGAAGACAGAGGACAGAGGACAGAGGAAAGAGGACAGAAGACAGAGGACAGAGGACAGAAGACAGAGGACAGAAGACAGAGGACAGAGGAAAGAGGACAGAGGACAGAAGACAGAGGACAGAAGACAGAGGACAGAGGACAGAGGAAAGAGGACAGAGGACAGAGGACAGAGGACAGAGGACAGAGGACAGAGGACAGAAGACAGAGGACAGAGGACAGAGGACAGAGGACAGAAGACAGAGGACAGAAGACAGAGGACAGAGGACAGAAGACAGAGGACAGAAGACAGAAGACAGAGGACAGAAGACAGAGGACAGAAGACAGAAGACAACATCAGATTAACATGAACTAAAGCAACGAGGAGACTTCTGAGTGAAGAGCGTTTACCTCTCTGGTCGTAGAAGACGGAAGGACAAAGCCCTCGATGGACAGACCGTGGCACTGGAGGACAACAGGTTGGTGTCATCAGGACGTTGAATTCAATGTGGATTAAAGGTTGTGTAGTTTGTGTTGTATTGTTGTGTTTCGACTGACAGATCTGAATAACTGAAGCTCAGTGTGGCTCTGACCTTCTGCAGGATCTTCCAGACCTTCTGGTAGAACCCGACCGGGACTCGGTTCAGGGCGCCGTCCAGACGCCTCCTGCGCAGCCACTGGCCGTGTCGCGTGTCCTTGCCGACCGGGACGCACTCCGGGACGTCCAGAGACTCTATGGACTGCATCCGGTACCTCTGCATCATCACAAACAGAGAGAGGACTCACTGCAGCTGCTGTCTGACTCTCACAGAACAGCGCCCCCTTCCTGTCCTGAGGCACATCACAATCCAGCAGACCACTCCCCCAAATCTGATAAATATGAGATCGACAGACAAATCTTTACCCCAGACTCGATGTTTTCTATGTCCAGCGACTGAGATCTCATTCCCTAAGACGCAGAAAAAAGAGGAGAGGAGAAAAAAGAAGAAGATACACCGATAAAAAACAAAGGTTGGTGGTGAACAGAGGAAACGGAGGGATGGAGCTTCTTCTTCATCGATTCATCCAGAGTCACATCGTGCAAGAATCATAATCGAGGTTAGAAATCAGTGAAATTAGAGATGAATAAACTGATTAGTTCCCTCCTGAGGAAAATTCCATGAAACAGCACTAGGTGGCGCTATAACCCTGCACAGGAAAGTAAAGATTCATTCTCATGTAACAGCGAACTTCCCAGTTTCCATTTTATCTGAAGGACGAGAGATTAAACACACACACGTCCACCTGGGTTTTTCTTCATTTAAATGATTGAACACTTCTCAACTTCTTTCATTTAATTTTCAATATAACAAATAACAAATATTAAGCAGAAATATCAAATATTCCCTTAATTGAGAAGCAGAAAGAGAATTAGAACAATTCTTAGTTGTTTCTCTCCAAACAGTAAAGAACAATCAAACACAGAAATTAAGTAGAAATTAAAAATTAAAGTTGAATAGCCTGAAATCATCAGCCATCAGAAAGTTAATACGGAGGAGTATCAGGGTTAGGGTTATAATATTCATAATCATAATCTTTAGTCGATGTTCATGAGAATTAAAACCCACAGAACCCAGTTTAACGTGGTTATCACCTTACGAGGAGTCAGAGACTGGTCCCACTGAAACAGACAATACACAAACTTTGCTTTAACTTTCTCCTTTGAAAGCCTGAAGCCTTTCCAGTCACTGAAATCAAGCAACCTCCACCACCATCATCATCATCATCATCCTCTCTTTCCTCTGCATCAGAATCAAATTAACACTAAATTACAACTCGTCTATTTTTAATTCTGTCAGATTTAAGCGTTAACTCTCTATTTGTCCAGACTCTTATCTTGAATTTTGCATCATCATCACCAAAACCCAATATTCCTGTTTCACAGCAAAACCAGTTAATGACATTAATATAAAAATG